>NW_020897720.1:7528531-7537618 GCF_003984885.1 Neopelma chrysocephalum
CCGCCTGTTGCGCGGTGCGGGGGCAGCGGGGCCGGGGCGGGGGCGCGCGGGGCCGCCGCCACCGGGGATCGCGGCGGGGGCGCGCGGCGCGTACCGGGGCGCGCATCTCCGGTCTGGCCTCGGCGGGCGCGCGCCCCGGGGGAGGAGGAGGAGGATGGTGATGAGGAAGGGGTGCCGCGCCCGGCACCGAGAGCGGGGAGGTTCCCCGCCGGGGTGTCACCCTCCCGGCAGAGGCACCGGGCAGGGATGCGACGAGTGTAGCGGGGCCCAGGCCGCGGCCGGGGGCAGCAGGGCGGCCCGGGGGTACCGGCGGGGCCCGGCTTGGCGGCCGCTCCGCTCCCCGCCCGGTATGAGTGTCTCCAGCCCGGCCCCGCTCCTCCCCCAGCCCGCACGTCCCCGGCAGCCCCACTCCCCCCGCACGCCCCAGCTGCGAACGCCCCCGGTCCGCGGCGCCGCCAGCCAGCCCTGCACCGCTTCCTGGTGTCCCCCCGGCCGTCATCCCGGGTCTCGACCCATGGCCCTTCCCGCACGGTGCCCCCCTCCCCGGGGATGCCCAGGCTGCCGGCGCGGAGCCTGTTGCAGCCGCGGCTGGCGAGCCCTGCCTGCACCCAGTGGCCTCAGCCGGGCAGCGGGGACCCCCTCCCCATACACCCACATCGCAGCACTGCCTCTGCCCACGCGTTTGTCTGCGTGATGGAGCAACCCCCACTGCCTGCCAGTGGCCAGGGCCCCTGACTCCTTCCTTCTCCATTGCTCCTTCCTTCCCCATTGCTCCTTCCTTCCCCGTTGCTTCTTCCTTCCCCATCACTCCTTCCTTCCGCCGGGCTCGGCCCTCCGGCCCTGCCAGCACCCTCAGCACCTGGTGGCACTGCCGTCCCCCTTGCCGGCAGCGTGGCCCTGGCCCGCGGGGTGGTCGAGCACCCCACACCCCTTCGGCTGTCTCTGAGCAGAGCCACATGAGTGGTCTCGCAGCCCTCGGCTGCCACCGCTCCATGCTCACCCTCCTCCCTGCTGCCGAGCCCGTTTTCTCCCACACCACCACAATGAGAATCCTGATGGGTGCTTACTTGCCTGCCTGTGAGCACCCACGGGTGCTGCTCCCTGCGCACTGAGGGGCACACCTGCCCCTGGTACACACCATTATCATTCGGTGCTGGGTTGGACATGACTGAGCTATCACCCTGTCTGAAGGCTGGGACCTGGCAGGGGTGATGGTTCCCATCCTCACCACTCCTCGGCCCTGCATTGCTGTGTCGAGGTGCCACCATCCCCTGAGCCCCCTCGGGTGGCTGCGAGGCCAGCGATGGCCACAGTGCACGTGCTCTTGCAAGCGCCACGTGCCACAGGCAACTGGCAGCTCTGCACATCCCTCATTCTCCCCGGGGCACCCCAGGGCACCCTGCTGTGTGGCAGCACAGGGATGAATGAGCTGCCTGGGCTTGGCAGCCAATTTGGGGTGCGCTGGGTGAGCAGGAGAAGGGGATCCCAGTGGGCACCCCATGATCTGAAAGGTCAGGACCACAGCATCCATCTCCTGCCCCAGAGTGGCCGGCAGTGCTGTGGGGGGGTTCTGGATGGGGTGTGCAGGTTTGCAGCCATGGAGGCGATGATGGGGTGCATGAGGGGGCCCAGGCACGGTTCCCCTCCGGCTGCGGGCACTGCAGCGCATGTGGAGCGAGTCACCATGGGAACAGGGCGTCCACGTTTCTGTGTCGCTCACGCTCGCGTCTGTCTCGTTGCAGGGCCCCCACCCCGGCGGTCCCCCCCAGCGATGGGCAGCAGGACCCTGCCAGCCCCATCCCCCCACCGCCCGCCCCGCCGGCCCCCCGCCCCGCCGCCCGCCCAGCGCACCCACGCCTGACCCACCCGCTCCAGCCCCCCCCAGCTCTATGGCAAGGATGGACCCCTGACGGCAGGCACCCGCAGGCCAGAGGAGACGGCGCCGGGCACAGCCCGGGGAGATGCCCTCGGCGGCCCTGACAGCATCGGGTCCTCCCTGACCCTGCCGCCGCCCTGAGCATCCCGTCCCCCACCCCGAGGGCAGGGAAAGGCGGGGGCCTCCCCCCGGGTCCGGCAGCCAAGATGGTGATGTCCCAGGGCACCTACACCTTCCTCACCTGCTTTGCGGGCTTCTGGCTCATCTGGGGCCTCATCGTGCTGCTATGCTGCTTCTGCAGCTACCTGCGGCGGCGGGTGAAGCGGCAGCAGGAGGAGCGGCTGCGGGAGCAGAGCCTGCGCGCCCTGGAGATGGAGCCACTGCACTATGAGGGTTACAGGGGCAGCCCCCCCGGCATCGCCATTCCCCACCGCCTCCGCCTCGACCCCCACCATCATCATCACCCCCACCACATCCCACCCCCCCGGCCCTGGAGCTGCCGGCACGGTAAGGAGCAGGGAGGGGCTCTCGCATCCCCGGAGCACGTGCCTCCCCCTGTTTTGGGGGGGATACGACGTGAGAGCCAGAGCGCAGCGCTGACGGCAGCAGGGGTCCGGGGGGGGCTTTGCCTTGCAGAGTCGGACCTGTCAAAGCCGCCGTGCTATGAGGAAGCTCTGTTGATGGCAGAGCCCCCCCCACCATACAGCGAGGTGCTGATGGACACGCGGGGGCTCTACCGCAAAATCAACGCCCCTTTCCTGAGCCACGAGCGGCTGGAGAAGCAGGAGCAGCCCCCCAGCTACAAACCACTTTTCCTCGATGCCAGCTATGGTTCGGCGCTGCACCTGCCCCGCTCTGCCAGCCCCGGCCCTGCCTGCCCGGACCTCTACCTGCAGCAGGAGTGCTCCCCACGCATGTTTCCCAGCTGGACGGACTCGGAGCTCAGCAGCAGGGACACCTACGAGCCGGGACCCTGGCACCTCCCGGTCTCCATGCCCCTCTTCGGCAGGACTACTGCTGTGTAACGGCAGCCACGGGGGACCCCCGGACCTTGCCATGCACCTGGGGGGTGGGTGGTTTTGATTGCCCATGTCACCTCGGGGACACCCGCCCCGGCGCGGGCCATCGCCGCCGGCGCGGAAGGGGCTGGTTCCCCGTCTGGCCCCCGCCAGCCCCCCCATGGCCGGGGTCGCTGGGGACCCGGACTCTGCTCTGTTTCTTAAATTTTTTGTTTGTTACAGTTTGAGAATAAAAGTTTGTGGCTCGGGTTTGCCTCCCGGTAGGCTGGCATCATGGGACCCCCACACCTCTCCCAGCCCTCCCTGCCCCCCCAGCAGGCTGCAGCCCCTGTGGGAGACGCTTTATTTATTAACAGACATGAGCACACTGCCGGTACAGAACTTGTGCTTTCCAAAAAGTTTCCAAAGGGAACAGGGGGAGAGGGGCCAAGCAGGGGCCAAGCAGGAGGGGATGGGGCTCCCAGCAAGGAGGGAGTCGGGAAGGGGTAAAAGCCCCCACACCAGCTCCCTGCTGGGATTTGGGGGGGGACGCCGCTGGCCGCAGCCTCGCCTCGGTTGGGTCACTTTATTGCCATATTCATTTATTATTATTATTATTATTATTATTATTTCTTTTCTTTGAACTCGTGCAAAGTACTGGGGGACTCCTGGGGGGGGCACGAAGAGAACGAGGACCCTGTCCCACAGCCAGGCAGGGGATGCGAGCGTGTGTGTCGTCCCCCCCAAAGGGGCGCTGGGGTATTGGGGGGGGACTGCTAAGGTGGGGCTGGGGGGCTGACACGGCTCCTACCGACAACTTAAAAAAGAGAGGAGAAGGGGGGGCTGTAAAAGGTGCCCCGGGGCGGGGTTGCAGCGGGGCGGCCCCCACCTGGAGGCCTCATCCTGCGGGGCCTCAGTGGGGTGAGGGGGGGGCCCGGCCCCTGGCTGCAGCCCCCTCGTGCCCCGCGCCGGCCGGGGCAGGCTGCCTGCACCGGCAGCGGGGCCCGGGCTCACAGGGCCCCCCCAAAGCTCTCTTCCTCCTCGGGCAGGGGGTCTGCATCCCAGCACGTGATGTCGATCTCTAGAGGACAGGGAGGGGGGCGTCAAGATGGCTTGGGGTGCCCCATGGAGGAACAGACCTCACTCCTCACTGTCCTCACTCACCTGGGGGCTTGTTGTAGAAGACGGGCTGGGGGGCTTTGGCCGACAGCTCCTCGGGGGGGGGCACCTCCTCCTCTTGGGACTGGCTGAAGTAGCCCTCGCTGGCCTGGGGGGTGGGGGGCAGGTGGTCAGGACCCCCCCAGCCACCCCATCACACCCTGACCTCCCACCCCCCAGTGGTGCTCACCTGCTCCCCACGACCTGGCGTCCCATCCTTGGGGGCCATCTCCCCATTGGTGATGGGGGGACTCTCTCTGCCCGGACTGTCCTCCTGGGGCACGTGCTGGCAGCCGAGCCCCTGGGACTGGGGGTCCCCCTCGCCAGCTGCTTCATCTTCCTCATCCTCCTGCTCCACGTCGCAGAAGGTGGCAGGGGGCTCAGGCAGCTCGTCCAGGCTCAGCAGGGCCCCCTCCTCGGGCAGTGCGGATGGGGGGGCTTCGGGGACAGGGGCAGCAGGCAGGGGCCAAGCAGCTGGGGGGTTTGCCCCATCGCTCTGCCACAGGTCGATGAGGCTCTCGGGGTTGGGAGCCTCCCCAGTCTGAGGCTCGGCGGCCACGGGCAGTGGGGAGGGCTCGGTGGGCTCCAGGGTCACCAGGTCCCCCAGGGCATCACCCCCCGCTGTCCACACCGACCTGGGGCTGCTGGGTTCATCCCCGGGGGGCTCAGTGGCCTTGTCCTCGGGCCCCGGGAAGGGCCAGTGCTGCTCGGGCGTGGCTGGCCCGGGCTCCTGTGCGCTGGGGCTGGGGGACTCTGCAAGGAGGGGACAGCAGTCAGTGGGGACAGACACCCTCATCCATGGCTGGGTGTCACCCAGGAACAGGGCTGCAGCTGGAGGGGATTTGGGGTCCTATGGACTGGGCACAATGTGGGGATGCTGCAGGGATGGGTGGGAGTGGCTGTACAGGGAGGGGACTGGCATGCACCAGGGGACCGGGAGTGAGTGGACATAGGGAGGGGGCAAAGTGATCCCTTGGGGAGCGGCTGGAAAAGCAGAAGGGGCTGTGGAGGAGGTGGGAGAAGGGAAAGCTGGGATGCACCATAAGATGCCAAGGGGCCAAGTGGGGATGCAGCAGGGACACATGGCGCCTGCAGCAGAACTGGCTTGGATGCAGTGGGGTGCAGTGGGGCAGAGGGGATGCACAGGGGGATGCAGCAGCCCTGGCAAGGATGGTACAGTGGGACGGTGCAGATAGGGCAGCATCGCACTGGGATGTGCAGCAGGGACAGCCAGCATGTATGGAGCACGGGGAATGCACTGGAGATGGGGGGATGCATGGCTGAGGCTGCAGCAGAGACAGCAGGGCTGCACTGGTGTCAGGAAATGCACTGGAGGCAGCAGGGATGCATGCAGCAATGACGGCAGGGCTGCACTGGGGGATGCAGCAGAGACGGCAGGGATGCAGCGGCACGGAACAGCAGGTACGGCGGGGATGTGCTGGGGGACACAGCAGAGACGGTGGGGATACGCCAAGGGGTACAGGCAGGACAGCACGGATGCACTGAGCGATGCAAAGGTGGTTGGCAGAGCTGCAGGGGGGGCTGCAGCAGAGCCAGGGGGGCTGCAGCAGGGAATGTGCTGTGGGACACAGCAGATATGCTGAGGGATGCAGATGGGACAGCACAGATGCACTGAGCAATGCATGGGCAGTTGGCAGGGCTGCAGGGGGGGCTGCAGCAGAGCCAGAGGGCTGCAGTGGGGGATGCACCGTGGGAAACCACGGGGGTGGACCCGGGCAGCCCCGTGCAGGGGGAGGCAGTGCCAGCCCTGCGCCCACCTTTGGGCGTTGCCGGCGTCTCATCAGCGGACGCGCGGGTGCCCGGGTCGCCCAGCGGCGTGGCGGCCGGGCTGGGCTCGCAGGGGCTGCAGCCCGCTGCTGAGGCCTTGCGGAAGGCGTCCGACTGGCTGCCTGCAGACAAGGGAGATGGGGTGGCGTGGGAGGGCTGCCCACATTGAGGGGGAGACCAGCACCCCAGCACCGCTCCTGCCCCACACCAACCCAGCCACCAGCTGCCAAATGCACATCACCATGTACCAGCCACCATGTCATCCCCTCCCGGGTGGTGGGGCAGAGGCTTCTATGGCTGCAGCAACCACCATGACCCCTCCAGGCATCCCTACCACCCCCAGGAGTCCCAGGCCCTGCACCTGCCAGGCACGGGGACGGGCAGCCCCGTACCTGCCATGGTGCACACTGGCCCTGCCCACATGTCACCTAGCTGTGCCCTGGCACTGCCCTGGCACTGCTTTGCCCCTGCAGGTACAGCTTTGTGCCCTGTCACCCATGCCTGGCAGGAGCACAACCCTACATGGCCCCCCGCCTGCCCTTTGGCACAGCTCCACATGATCCAGGGCATCACTTTTTCCATCCCATGCTGCTCCATGGGCACAGTCCTGCATGGTTCAGGGCAGAGATTTCCCATCCCCCTCTGCCCCATGGGCACAGTTATCCCATCTCCTTCTTCCCTATAGGCACAGCCCCACATGATCCTGGGCACAGCCCTTTCCATCCTATCCTGCCCCATGGGCACAGCCCCATATAACCTGGGCACAGCCTTTTCCATTCCACAGTGCTCCATGAGCACAGTCCTGCATGATCCAGGGCACAGCTGTCCTGTCCCATTTATGCTCCATTGCCAGAGCCTGCCCTGTGCCCCTCTACCCCATGGGCACAGTCTGCTCCATCCCACCCCCAGGCACAGCTCTGCCCTGTCCCCATCTGACCCACGGGCACAGCCTGCCCAACACCCCCTCCCCAGGGGCACAGCCCCAGTAAGGCATGCCGAGTGCCCAGGGGTGTGGGCATGGTCCCGCCTGAGTGCCCATCCCCCTCAGGGTGCCCGTGGGAGGGGCGATGCCTCCGCTGTTGGTCCGGTGTGCCGTGGGGCTGGGGGGCTCTGGGGCAGCTGCCCGCGGCTCGGCCCCCTGGAGCTGTGTGCCCGCGAGCTCCCAGCTACCTACATGGGAAGAAAGAGGAGAGATTTGGGGTGCGGTGGCAGGTGATATAGGGGAAGGGGGTCCGCGGGGGGGAGGAGGAGGAGGAGGAGGAAGAAGGCGGCCCACTGTCAGCTGTCTTTATGAAAGGACAGTGAAGACGACCTGTGAGAGAAAGACAGACGGACGGACAGACGGAGAGAGAGAGAGAGAGATGGGTCAGTCCCTGCTCAGCGCACTTATGGCGGGGCTGGAGCATCAGGGCACCGGGATGGGAGGCCAGACGGATGGGAGGCAACACCAACAACGTGGCAGGAGAATGGCAGGACAAGAGGATGGAAAGGCAGCAGGACAGAAAGATGGGAGGCAGCACTGCCTGGCCAGGGGAGAAGAGAGGCCAGAACATGGCCGTGGGACCAACCATGTGCTCAGGCACAGCACAACCCCACAGCGTGAATCTACGGCACAACTCACGGCACGGCCCCATGGCACAGCCCACAGCACTGCCCCAAGGCACAGCACCACAGCACAACCCCACAGCACAGCCCCACAGCACAGCCCATGGCACAACCCATGGCAAAACACCACAGCAAGGACACACATCACAGGCTCCCTCCTGGCACAGCTCCCCCCAGCACAGCACCATGACACGGCCCCACGGCTGGAGGCACTCACCAGGACAGCCAGCCCCTGCCTGAGAGCCATAAAAACAATTCTGGGGCTGGACCCCTGTGGGGCAGCCTGGTCTCTCCATGGGGCACCCCCTGCCAGCTGGCAGCACACTGAGTGCCCCACATGTGCCTCACTCACTCCTGCCCCTTTTAGCTGTCATCATGGGATGTGTTCCCAAGCAATCCCTGGACCTGCAGCTGCCTCTCCTGCTGTACCAACCACGCACCCAACCCAGCTGCTGGTGCAGTGCTGTGACAGGTGAGCGGACGACACTGAGCAGGGAGCAGGGTGAGCCCCGTTTTGCTGAAAACACCCCGACATCCAGCCCTGCCAAGCTGCCCCAGCTGCAGGGGCCACGTGATTTGCGGTGGCAGCGGCGGTGATAGTGGCAGTGATGGTGACACAGCAGAGGAGGATGACCCCTGCCATCCTTGTGACCTTGGCACCCAGAACCACGATGCCAGGGATGGCAAAGGGTACACACACCCTCCTCATTGCATCCCTGGTCCCTCCACATCCCACTGTGATTTTTTGTGCTGCGACACCACACTCACCTGCTCCACAGGCCCCCTTAGCCTCTCAGTGCCCACCCCCCTGCCCACGGTTCCCCCTCAGCCCCTCACCTGTCCTGTGGCTGCCTGGTGAGACAGCATCACTGCTGCCCGATGCCACTCGCTCCTGCTGCTTGAAGAAATCCCGGGGGTTGTCGGGCCGCTGAGCAATGATGGCAGCAGCCTCCTGTGTGGATGGGGGAGGCTGAGCCCCACTGCCCTGGTGGTGTGGGGCTGTGGGACCACCCTCCATGCACCCCCTAGCTGCATCCCCATCCAGCTATAGGCACTGCTGGCTGGGGAGTGAGGACCAGCACCAGGCATGGCCATCACCGCACTCACCTCCACCTCCGACTCCGATTTTCTGAACTGCTGTCTGTCATCCTCCTCTTGCTGGTCCCCCTGGAAAGACATGCAGCATCACCTCCCAAGCTCTGGGATGTCCTGGGCATCCAGCTGGGAAAATTCCTTCCCCGAGGGGATGCCCAGTGGCAGTCTCGACTCCAACTTACAAAGATGGACTGCTCCTTCAGGCGCTGTCGGGCCTCCTCCGCCTCCATGCTCTGCTGCTTCCGCCTGCCAGGGGGGCATGGGGGAGAGACGCTGGGCACCGGCTCCTGCCAGTCCCTGCCCCAACCCCACCCCATGAGGGACACCCATGTGCCCACCCAGCCACTCACAGCATGTGCTCAGCCATCCCGCACCCACATCCCACCCAGCCCCTGCCATGCCTGTGCTCCTCGATCTGCTCCTCACGCTCCCGGTAGCGCCGCTCCCTCTCCTCCTGCTCCAGCCGCTCCTGCTCCATCCGTTCCTGCTCAAACCGCAGCCGGGCATCCAGAGCCTTTTTCCGCTCTTCCTCCTTACGCAATTCCTCCTCTTTCTGGTTGGGGGGGG
>NW_020897720.1:7540618-7601654 GCF_003984885.1 Neopelma chrysocephalum
TGGAGCAGTCCCCAGGCTCCAGTGTCCCGTGTCCCAGGCCCTGGGAGCCCCGAGCACCCATTAGCCCAGCCTGTGCTGCTGCAAGAGGTGCAGCCATTGCTGCAAATGATGCCACCAGCGTTATCACTCTCACAAGGGGGTAATTAGCACTGGCAAAGCCTGGGAGATCGAACACAGCATCCCCCCTCCGGACTTTCAGAGTAGCTGCATGATTTGCCACTTTGCTTTAACACACACTGGCTGGCAAAGGCCAAAAGCCTCATCAGTAATTTAGGGCAAAGCACATTACAAGCAGGTTACAATTATGGTTATTCCAAACATCAAGCAAAATCAGAAATTAAGGCTGAAATTAAAAATAAACAGAAGGTATTGAAGGTCTGAGGTTTCTCAAACAAACTCCCCCTGCCCTGTCAGAATGCTGCCTGTGGTGTCCAGGTAGAAGCAGGGTAGCACCACAGTGTGCTCAGGCTAAAGCACTGCCAAGAGCATCAGGGTTAGGGCTGCTTTTTCTTAATTTTTCTTCCTTTTTTTTTCACTGAAAGTGAGCTGAAGCTTTTCTAGCAACACATTGTCCCACCTTAATTTGTTAATGTCCTTCGGATTCAACCATCTCTCTTCTAAATTTTAACACCAGCCACACCTTCAGAGCCTCTGCCTGCAGGGGTTTAACCCTGAATTAACACGTACTCCCACAGTACCACCAGGATACTTTGTGTATTGAAGTGAATCTGGTTCTTGGGGGGTTTTTTTGTTAAATAGGAAAAGTTTAAGTCGAGAACAGCAATAAAGCAAGCTACCATCAGCTAGTCAGCATCTGGAGATGTGCAGTAGGTGATGATCCCTTACAGTGGTAGCTTTCCTGCTAGATTCACCAGAGCCCTGGCTGACAGGCCCCAGCCCAGCACTGGGGAAGATAGGACAAGCCTGCTCCCCTCCTGCCCACACATCCCACAGGTCCTGCAGTGGCTCCTCCTCCACAACTCTCCTTGCCTGCTTGGGCACTTGAGTCCCTGACCACACTGCTACCGCTCACCAGAACTCCTCCATCACCAAAGGTCAACTAGGACTCTCTTGCCCACCGTGGAAATCCAACACTAAAGTTGGTCCTACTGTGGGATGGAAGCCACAGCCACTGACCACAGCTCATTGCTCTGAGCAGAGGAAGCCAGGCTGTCCTGATAGCAAAGATGTTAACCAGCGAAGCATTTGTATGGGAGCAAAGCCTTCATCCCCTTCAGAACCAAGGAGTCATTTCTACAAATGGGAATGGGCTCAGGAACCTAGGAAGTTCCTGTGAGCCTCCCTGGGACTGCAGAGAAGGGACAGAGCTCTGAGCAGAAATAATTACACCCCTGACTCTGCTTCTACAGCACTCCACAACAGTGAATCAACACAAGAGTCACCTCTCATCCACCTTGGGTGCAATTAGGGCTGACCTGAGAATTAGTGACCAGGTCATTGGATCCTTCCAATGCAACAAAAGAGCACCACAGCCTTGGCAGGAGCTGCAGCAAAGCTCCGAGCCCAGCAGGTTACTTTGTCACTGTCCTCTACCTTGGAACTCCCTATGATTCAAACTGACTGAACTCTGAAGGCAGCAATGAACTGCTGCAAACGAATCCAACTGCTTCGGCACAGACATCTCCCTCTCCTCCTCCAAGGCAGTGCTGCCACCACAGCAAGAGTCACGTCAAGTGCACAAGCCCACAAGCCCACATTTCCTTCACCAGAGTTTTGCTGCTCAAAGTTGTTCCCCAGCTCCTGCTCCATGCCAGTGAGGGCAGCCTGGGTAGGGCAAGGCTGTTGGGACCTCTCTCCACACCTGGTCAGGCCTTGTCATCTTGCTAAGGTGACCCAGCACTGCCAGACACTCCCATAAGCACCACTATTCCCTCTAAAAAGCCCCCCTGATCTGATAGAGCATCACCCAGTGCCCCAATGAGGGTGAGGAGGGAAGAGCAGCTTCCTGACTTCCTCCTTCTGTGATGTTCCCCAACACCAACTTTACCAAGCAGCCTCCCAGCTATGCTGAAGTCAACCTTCCGACAGCAGCTGGAAGGTAGCAAGCTGGAAACCTGGATCCTCGTGGAAAAGGGAGACAAGAGGAGAGATGGGGTACAGTCAGCTGCAATGAAGAAGGCTGTGGGAAATGCCATGCAACAGTTTAATCCACATTCACTGTTCCAAACAAGCTTTTGGGTAAGCACCTGCTGCGTGAAAGGCGGCTGCTGCCGTGAGCCTCACCCTGCTACGTGAGCACACGATTTATAGAAGTGATCTTTTCAAACCTGCTGTCATGAGAATTCGTTGAGAACTTCTCCATTTTACAGATTTAAAAAAGCCTGCACCAAAAATATTCACAGTTTATTTTTTCATGAAACAAGTAGCGAGTTAACACGTGACAATGCAAAGCGGAGGTGGACAGAGCAGTGCAGAGACCTCTCTGGTTACAGTGGGAGCTGGCTGGGCACTGGCACTGAGGGAACCCTACTTACACAATCTACATGACTAAGTCCAGCTCATGGGAAGGCTTATAAATGTAAATTCAAGATTTATTTTCCTTCTCACACATGATAAATACTTAATATACTGAATGTCATTACCTTTTTTTTTTTTTTTATAATTTTGTTTAAAAAAGTTAACGAATGCCCTTAAGATAATCTTCTCTCTCAATGGATCTGAGTTGTCCTGATTCCCTTTGTGGAGGAGTCACGCAGAAACATAAGCTGCTTGTATTTCCCCAGTTTCAGCAGCAAGCAGGAACTGACCTGCTAGTCTTCCCGGAAAAAAACAACATTAAACAAGTAAGTTTCCATAAGCCATAAAGCTTTTCCAAGCCGTGAGCTATTCTACAAAGGATCTGAAATGATTTGGACTAGAGAAGAGATGCACCATAGCACTGGTAACGTCCCCTCGTGCCCAGCACACCTGGCCTTTTCAGGAGGACGTTGTCTCAGGGTGCACAAGTCAGGAAAGCAGAATAGACTGGGATTTGTCTCGGCACAGGTGTCTGCCTCCCTTCATAGAAAACTGCAAAGCTCATGACTGTCTGCTCTGGGAGCAGCAGGCACTTGCAAGCCAGGTGGGAACAAGGAAGCAAAGGGTCCCTCCCATGTCAGAGGGAGAGGGTTGGCCTGGAGCTGAACGCTCCCCTTCTGGGGAGGGATCTGTGGATCAGCCTGGAAGGAGAAGGATACACACACTGGAGCTGCGTGAGGGTCTGGTGGCGGCACAGAGATCCGAGGCTACGGCCCCAGATCGGTAGAGCTCAGGCAAACCACAGAGGTAATGTGTTGTGAGAGTGGGGAAATGCTGGTCAGCAGTGCTTCCTTGGCAGAACACCGACCCCATCCAGCCCAGGCACTGCCACCAGGGAGGCCCATCCTCCTCCTGCCTGTGAGGGTGCTGGTGGTCGCAAGATGCTGCAGGCCCCTGGGACTCTACCACCTGCCCCACAAGCACCATGGCCAAGCCAACTTCTGCCTCCATGCTTGAGTGAACAGCTTTCAGCAGGCCTAGTCTGGACACCAGCCTGATGACCACCAGGTACTAAAGATCTATTTTCACTGGAAAAAGGAGAAGAGGAAAAAAGAAAGCCAGCCAGCTGCTGGAGCCCACCATGTTCCAGTGTGAGAACTACAATTCAGTTGGAAGGACACACACGCGCGCACACACACACACACCAACACAGTCCAGTTAATTCAAGTCTCCTTTGGTTTTAGAAGAGTTAAGCCAGAAGCTGCCCAAGGGGAAGGTGTTGAGATGGGTCCCGATACAGCTACGGAACCCTTGCCTCTGCACTGTGCAGTGAGCGAGTCAGGTTTTGCTTGCTGCTGGCAATACCAGGTGTGATGGGAACACGTCCTGAACACGCCTGAGGCAAGGGGAGAAAGGACTGCTCAGTCCGCTGGCTCACGTTGAGACAGAAGTCAAGAAGAGACTGGATGGCAATTCGAAAGGGAGCACCACTCCCCTGCCAGGGCAGAGCTCAGCACCTCGGGGAACTCACTCTGCCCTGCTCCACTATTGCTGCTTTATGGGTCACTATGTTTTCAAGGGCAGGAAAGCACTCCACATGTCCTGTGCTAAAGGATTAAGACACAAGAATGAAAACACTGCCAGACGACTACTTCCAAGATCTCTCTTTTCCCTGACTTCCTCCAGATTTCCCGTTTCTCGGGCCTGGCCAGATGCAGCTCTGTACAAAGGAGCCTGAATGGACACTGCCTGTTAATGGAAAAAACTGCACTGAGTGAGTGCAGGGGCTCCTCTCCCAGCTCACTGGAGATGATCCTTGTCCTTCAGCAAACCACACACACAGCACATCCCAGTGAACATACGGATAAACCTCACAAAGCAACGCCCTGCAGGGACAGAGACCTGGGCAGACGACACAAATCCCTTCCCTGCTTCTAGAGTCTGGCAAGGACATGCACCTGACTGCTCACCACCTGATCCTGAAACTTCTTCAGTCCCAGGGCAGCCTGACTGATCTCCTTCCTTTAAATGTAGTAACGAAAGCAAGGCCCCTGGCTGTACCTGGGAACCCACCTATGAATCAGACCTGGAGCTTGAACACGCTGGATCAGTAATGTGACCATTTCAATGGAATTGGAGATTTTCACCCAGAGTGGTCTCTTTATTTCAGCTTTACCATTTGTTAAAGGAAGAGGAAAAGGTCACGGATGCTCTCTCCCTTTGCCTGGGCCAGACTCAGGTTTAAGAGAATGTCCTTGCTCATGTCACGAGAGAATATGGATGGGATGTGCATGGGTTAGGGGCTGGGCTCAGGGAAGTGAATAAAAAAAAAAACAAAAGAAAGATTCCCCCTCCCTAAACATTAAACAACTGAAACCTGCCTCCCATATTTACCAACCTCACTTTGGCTCTGAGTCGGCCAACTCACGACAGACAGAATCCTGGTTACGGGCTAACGCTGTGTTTTGTTCAGGCAAAGGGTCCTGCCCCCGAGGAGTCTGTGCTTTTCCACCCAGCCAAGAAATCTGGTCAATTGTCTGAATGTTCGTGACAAGCCACTGCATCTGCTCTGGGGGCACCGGCGCTTCCCTGGCTGGCCGAGGGGTCTGCTCGAATGCACACAATCTCTCTGATGTCCACGGGGTCTGCTCTGCGGGGGCTGAGGCCACTTCCCAGCTGGGCTGAATGGTTGGCTCTGGTAGTTTCTCTGCTGTCCGGGAAGGCTGCTCAGCAGGCATCAGGGCTTTTGCAGTGGGCCAGTGGGTCTGCTCGTGCGTCTGTAGTTTCTCCGTAGGCCACGGTACTTGTCCAACATGTGTCACTACCTTCCCAGCAGACCAAGAGATTTGTTCTCCAGCTAACATGGTCCTCTCTTTCTGCTGGGGATTCAGCTCCGTGGCCGGGGCTCCTCTCTCCTTCGGCTGAGCGTTCTGGTCGACGGGCCGCAGCGCCTTCTCCGACAGCAACAGCCTTGGAGCTGATGCAGCCAGAGGCTTGTCCAAGGCTTGAGGCCGAGGAGCCACGGCAGCAGCCAGCTTGTCTGATGCCTGAGGCCACGGGGCTGTAAGAGCGAGAGGCCTCTCCAAGAGCTGAGGCCGAGACACCCCAGAGCTGAGAGCCTTTTCCAGAGGCAGGACCCGCAGGGCCCCGGAGTCAGCAGCCTTCTCTGGAGGCAGGGGTCGCAGCACCCCAGGGGAGAGAGCCTTTTGTGTGAGTGGGATCCGCAGGGCCCCAGAGCTCAGAGCCTTGTCCACAGGCAGAACGTGAGGTGACCGGGAGCCAGGGGCCTTCTCCGGAGTCAGGGGCCACGACACCCCTAAGCTGGGAGCCTTCTCTGTGGGCAGGATCCGTGGCATACCCGAGGCAGGAGCCTTCTCCGGAGTCAGGGGATGGGGTGACCCAGAGCTAGGAGCCTTCTCTGTGGTTGGGACCTGCATTGCCGTGGAGAAGGAGGCATTTTCTGGAGGCAGGGGTCGTGGCACTGCCGATCCAGGAGCCTTCTCTGTGGGCAGGATCCGTGAGACAGGGGAGTCAGGGACTTCTGCAATGGGCAGAGGCCACAGCACCTCAGGACTGGAAGCCACCTCCAATACTGGGACCTGTGGCACCACAGAGCTGGGATCCTCTTCCACAGACTGTGGCTGTGGGCTCTGGGCAGAAGTGTCATCCAGCGGTTGGAGCTGATTGGCCTCGGGAGGCTCATCCACCGGCTGGGACTGCAGCGTCCCCACCGTGGCGAGGAGTCTGTCAGACAGTGGAGGATGCAGGCATTTTGTGGGGAACTCATCCAGCAGCTCAGGCTGCTGGGTCCCGGTGTCAATGAGGGACTTGTCCGATAACCCCAAAACCCCGGGGGTGTCTGGAGGCTCGTCTGACAGCTGGAGCTGCAGGGCACCAGCAGTAACAAGCGACTCATCCAACGACTGTGGTGATCCCGGAGGAGATTTGCTCGGCAGCTGAGGCTGCGAGGCGTCACTGGAGGACTCATCCAGGGGCCAGAGCACCGCGTTGGTGGGAGGTTTGTCGGGCTGCTGAGGCCGCAGCGCTACGATGATGGGCTGCTTCTCTGACTGCAGCCTTAGGGACAGGGCAGCCTGAGGCTTGTCTGATGGCTGCAGGCGGAGTGACAGGGTGGTGGGAGGTTTGTCTGAAGGCTGCAGCCGGAGCGAGAGGGTGGTGGAGGGTTTGTTGGATGGCTTCAGCCTCAGTGACAAAGTGGCGGGGGGTTTATTTGACGGTGGCAGTCTCAGAGCCAGGGTGGCGGGTGGTTTGTCTGGTGAAGGCAGCCTGAGGGCCAGGGTAGTGGGGGGCTTGTTTGACGGCTGCAGCCTCAGGGCAAGGGTGGTGGGGGGCTTGTCTGATGATGGCAGCCTCAGCGCCAGGGTAGCAGGGGGCTTTTCTGGTGACTGCAGTCTGAGGGCCACAGACTGAGGTAGGCTGTCCAGGGGCTGAACGCTCAGGTCTGTGTCTGCCTCCGTGTCTACCTCTGCAGGCAGCTGCTCTGGTGGCTGGGTGTCCTCGCCGTTAGTCAGGGCTTCTATGGGAGGCACATACTCACGAATTTCTCCTGGCTCTAGAGGGTGAGGCCCACAGGGATCGTGCTCTGTACAGCATAATCGTCCATCCAGCTTGGAGATGAAGAGCATTCCTTCCCGGTGCTGCTTGCAAAAGGACCTGGGGCACATCTCGCAGAACGAAGCTGCTTCCTTACCACACATATCACACTGATGCCACGGGCACTCCCATTTTCCTGCAGTACAGACATAGGAGAAAAGACACACCTTAGGAGTAGTACAAGGGGAAGAGACAAAGGCCTGCTGCAAAGTGAGCTCAGGGGAAAGTGGGAACACCTGTGTAATACTCTCATACAATTCTACATGTCCTCCTCAGTTTCCACCATAGCTCCAGGCTTGACAGGCAGGTAACAGGAACCCGCACTCTCAGAAGCGACAAGGGCAATGATAATCATGAGAAACGCAAGCCATGTCAGGTCAGACCAAAAGCTCATCTGGTTCCTGCACAACACAAACCAATAGGAGTGCCTAGAGAAGAGCAGACACCCCCAGCTTGCAAATCTCTGTGGCTCTGAATTCCACAGACAACATCAGTGGTATCTGTGCACAAAACCCAGTAGACCTTTCAAGTAGATGTGTCAGATTCATCTTTTAATTCTGTGTCAACAACCTCCCTTCCTGTTTATCAGAAAGAAGAAGCGAGAGAGCAGTGATCACAAGGGGTAAGTTTCTATTGTCTCTATACCCAAAGGCACCTTCCTTAACCTCTGCCCATGAAAAAACTACGGCTTAACACAAAGCTGCTCCCCTAGGAGCTCCACGTTCACAGTGAATCTATTGACCATCAGTATCAACACCATCAGGAGGAAAAAACCAACACTACTGCAGAGATTGTTGGCAGACACCACTTGGGCCAGAGCATTTCCCAGCCTCCCTGAACCAAACCCACACAGCTGTGGCTGTGGCTACCAGCTCTTTTCCAGGGAGGCTGGTGCATGGCCATTGGTCCCTGCACTTGCGCAACAGCAGCTCTCCACACTGCTTTTCCCCTGGGGTTGAAGACTACACGTAGCATGTTTTTCCCCTCCTTTGAAGCCAGTCCAAGGCTTCTATTCCAGTCTCAAAATATGCACACTGCTTTTCTATGTCTTTTCCAGTTTTTTAGCATTTTTTTCCAAGTGGGGATGTTTAACACTTCACATGGTTTCCCCCTTTCCTGGCTCACAATGCTGCAGCACAGGCTGCCACTGCTCCCCCTGCACCAGAAGCATCCCAGAGAGCCACACTCAACTCAGCTGGGCCACTGAAGAGACTCTAGGACCATCCTTATAGAGGTCATTTGTACAAATGGAAAATAAAAGGTCAAAACCTGCTAGTTTGTAGCAGGAAGGATCAATCCTATCAAACCACTCTAATGATCTTTGACAGAATAAAAGACCTAATGAATAAGCACTCTCTCCAGAGACAGCCCCGAGCTCTTGGAAGTAAGATCACACAATTAGCAACATGCAAACAAGCAGGAAATTCCAATTACTTGACAGCAATGCCCATGGCAGAGGAAATATTTGAAGTAGAAAGTGCTGAACCTTTCATGTCTTGCATGACAGTATGAGGAGAAGGCTACAGAAATCACAGCCTATGTGTAAAAAAAGTAAAATTGCTACAAACTGACTAAAAATCATTCTCAAAAAACAGCTATCAATGGTCTTGTGGTAAACTGAGGAGGCATTTCAAACTTCATCCTTCAGGATTATATTTTAATCTGTATTGTAATTTAAATTTCTAGAAGCAGAACAGCAAAATACTCTTACATAAACAGGTAGGTAACAACAAGGCTGTGAGTTACTGCAAAGATCCAGTTGGACAGGCTCAGAATTTTACTGGACAGATGCTTTTGCATGAACAAGGTGTAATTATATGAAGACCAGTGCAGGATTGCAGGAGGAAGAAATAAAATAAATATGTGGAAAGGATCAAGTAAAAAACTCAAGAATGATAAAGAAAATAACAAACATCACATAAACATAAAAACTATTTTTGCAAAACAAGTCAAACATAATTTCCCAAGAAATTTACGTAAAACACAAAATATAATCATTTTCTTCTGTCAGAGTTAGCAAGGCCTTGGGTGCAATGCTGTTAAAATACTTTCACTCAGTTTTTGAAAATGTGTAGGGAAGTGGGATGCAGTCCAGAACAGACTAAGAATAAAAACTTTAGAAAATAAGAGCTGCAATGAGAAGCTGTGCTGTATAAGCTGGAAAAGGAGCGAGACAATAATTTGTCTCAGTATGCAAAAAAAATGTGTAATAGAGCTGGCAATCCTTTGTTTTTTCAAGTCAGGCTGTTAGGAGAAGCTTTTCAAGCAGAAAGCAAGAGAACAGGCTAAAGGTTGGATTCTCCTCTATTGGAGACTTTAAAGCACAGGAAAACTTGCCAAGATGTTACAGGACACAAAAATGTGCAGAAAGGTATATTCAGGTGTATTCCCTCACCCTGCATGACAACGTTCCATAGGGATGACCTGCCCTCCCACTGGCTTTCACACTGCTTTGCTACAGTTTGTTCAATGAGCCATCCAAGCTCTTCTGGATAAATGCCCCATTCTCCCTAAAACTTAACACATGCACACACCTGATTTCTGTCCTCTACAAAACATGTCACCAGCCCTGGTACACCTCCTGCCAGATTACAGCTGGAGGTGCTGGCTGCCCTGTTCTGGCTCTCATGGCACAGACAAACACTCTGCTGAGTGATTCTCCTGGCTGATACTTTCAGAGGCCACTTGGTTCCATGTTTCCCAGCCTCCAATCGGTTCAGGAAATACCCTATAGAGCTGCACAGAGGATTTCTAACTGTGACAATGTTATCAGTATTAGATCAAAAGATTTGTAAACCCTCAAACAAATTACTTCTATGCAATTGCTGTTATTAACCAAATTTATTATCTTAGCAATAAAACAACATTAGGTTTAATGAGTTATTTTAGCTAAAAATGTACCATCTAGTATTATTTATATCTTTATAATTTAATTGTTGAGGCACTTAATCCCATATCAGCTTTTCCATCCTCCTGGCCTGGCAGACATTGGGCCAACTGGCCTACCAAGACTCAGGTCAGACTTTTCCCCTTTCTGAGCATTGGTTAAACCTAAACACTCTTAAAGTTTGCAGGAACTTCACATGGAAACACTGCCCTCAGCTCCCTTACAACCTTTAAATGCAACTTAAGTCTTTCTGTCTAAGAGATGTTATTTTACATCTCCTGAGCTACTAATGAACTCAAATCTGTTTTATTGCTCATATAGGGAGCCTGTTTCTTTCTCTGCACCCAACTAGAAGTACTTTTCATTTCAAATTTCTGCCCTCACTTCACCACAAACGAGGATATGCTTTGATACCGTTCTCTTAACTACAAACTCATGGCTACTGAGGCACCTAACAGACTCATTTTTGACTCCTATTTTCCACCAGTGCTTCTCCTCACCTTTCAACTCACTCAACTGTATTCAACTTTGGGAAAATGGCCAATATGAGGATCAATATCTCAACTATTGTTGGGGCTGTGCTCTGCCAGGCCCCATGGATGGGGTCAACTCACAAACACCATTTTCTAGGCAAGGACCAGCTCCCCCTTCAGCAATTAGTTCACCTTTTTGTGGCCACAGTGGGGTGCAAACCAGGGTTGTGTCATTTGAGCCTTGAGGTCTGTTCAAGTGAGAAAGATTTTTCCAAATTTTAAGATGCTGTGACTCGAGTGCAAGATGATGAGCAGCGCCTGGGCCACCTCGAGCCAACAGTGTGACCCAAGCAGAGCCCAGCCGTGCAGAGCACTGACCTGCAGGTCTCTTGGTCAGGTTGAGGCAGTCTGCATGGTACACCTTGGGGCAGCCTGACTTCTTACAAGAAACCAGCTGCCCTCCGTCCCCACAGCTGAAACACTCGTCCTCTCGCTCCTTCATCACCTCCGCCTGCGACCTGCGCTTCATCTGCGGCCGCCTCTTCAGCTTCTTGGACTTCTCCTCGGTGAGGCTGGGCTGGCTCTGTGGGCAAGACAACCTTGGTTATTGCAGGACTCTGCCCCTTCCACCTGCTCCCTTCCTGCTGCAGGAGAGAACTGCAAACCCTGCCAACAGAAATCCCACTGCCAGCCATACGTGAAACCTGTACAGCACTTCTAGTGCTGCTCGATATTTGGCAACCAATTCACTACAGCAAACAGCTCTCAGTTATTTTGAAAAGTACCAAAGCCTGGTTCAACATGGGATGTACACAATTAGCAACAGCAGAATGATGAGTTGGGGCTGCCTGGTGTCACTGAGCTCGTGCCACCTCTCACAGACTCTTCAGGTCCTCAGTCAAAGGTGTCAGATCTCCTTGTACCCACGACTCATGAGGAGTGTCATGAGGGCCTTCCCGCACTTTCTGATGTTCATCACTTCTCTATTTTCAGTCTTAATTTATCCATGATCAGTTTATTCTTGTGTCAACACTGCTCTTTCCCACCAGAATCATGGAATCATTTAGGTTGGAAAAGACCTCCAAGATCATTGAGTCCAACCTTTGAAGCTTTTCTGTCTCCCTGAAGTAACCTCTGGGACACACTCTCCTCCTCACAAAGTGAAACTTTCAATCTGCACGCTCAGTCTTCCCAATGGCTTTTCTCTGCCAATATTCAGTTTATTTATCCCAAATGTAAGTTATAGAATTACACATGCTACTTCAAATGACACCTCACAGGCTGTGTACAATGACATCAACACTTCCCCAAAGCACTGCTCACATTTGCCTTTTCCATAGCTGTGTCTCACCACAGCTCAGTCCTGCAGCAGCTGAGCTGCAGAATGGCTCCTTCTCGGCCATGAGTGCTCAGCCATGACCTTCTCATGGCAGATTTTTTTCTGCTGTTACTCTCCAGGTGTGTACTATGGCATATCCAATCTCTGAACTCCAGTCCATTCCCTGTTATACTCAGTTATTCCTTTGCAACTGCCCCATCCTCTCTCCCACATCAATGACAACCGACACCTTCATGTCATCAGTACAGCTAAATTACAGACATATAATGAAATAACTACAACTGGTCTCAAGACAGGCAACTAAATGGCTTAAGTGCTCTGGCCTAAGGCTTCCTCCAACACTGCTCCCCCACTCCCCCTTCAAGCCTGGTCCTCAGACCACTCCTAACCTCTCCAGGCCAAGCCTCCCCTTGTGCCAAACACTCAGCTCCACAAAGACGATGCTGCCTTGTCCCCAGTCCTGACTTTATCAAAGCACTATCAGTTTAGTTTATCTAAGCAGACATGAGCTAAATTTTGTGCCATTTTCTACATCTCTTCATGTTCAAATATGCGTTCTCCACGCAGGACATCTCTGTGTACTGAAACAATGACTACAAGGTGATTTTTGCATCCTTTCTTCTGCATAAATACTGGGCACTATTTGCATCATCAGAACCCCCAAAAGATTTAAAAGCCTTGGTCTCTAGACCTACAATTTCAGAACTCTGCAGAGTTGGCTATCTAGCTTTCCTGCCAGCAAGGATTTACATCTCTAAATTGTTTCCTTCCTCCTTACATGTGGATCTTGCTGTTTTTATACCACCATTCCCCCTGACAATGGGGACAAGCCAGGCCTTTCTTATCACTAAAAATGCAGGCACTGAAATGCCTCTACCTAAACTATTCCACCTATTCTCAGGGTCTAGTTCCTTGGCCATCTAATTACAAAGAGAACAAGAAAATCCCTTCACAGCTAATTTGAATGTCTAAGAGAGGTCTAACAGCTGGACTAAGCAATTCCACTTGCTCCCTACAGTACAATAGACTCCTAAGCATTCTTCCACACTCCCAGTTAGAAAGGGCACTTTCAAGAGTGAACTTGAGTATAATCAGTTTTGTCTTGCTATGTCTTCAGGAAGCTTAAAAAACACCAACAACAAAAAACCCCAAGGTACTGTTTTCTCGGTATTGTTTCTTAGCCCATCTCATCAAGATGGAATGAGTCGCCTCAGACACCACAGTGGAACATTAATGCCAACTAAAGGGCACCTTCCTCTGATTTCCATCATGCAACCTGCAATTTCAAGGCAAAAATGACAGTCAAACCATGTATAACACAGGAGCAGCACAAAATCAATTGAACTTTAAATCGCAACCTGAAAAAGAACTAAATACATCAGATGTGTATTTCACCTCATCTGTCAACTTCTGAAGACATCCATTTTTTATTTTTATAAGTTAATTTTTCTGCAGAACTAATCTCCCTGGAGAATTCACAAAACCTTCCCTAGATATTGATGGGGCTGAACAACTGTGCTGCTGAGTTTTAACCCTTAACTGTCAGCATGCCAGAATCCACATGCCAGAGCAGAGGGATTACAGACTGATTTGGTCTTGCACTTGAAACAAACCAACAGCTGAGACATAGATTTAGCGGGTGACAGCTGGGAACTTGGCCAACTGCTCCTGTTATTTCCTTTTCCCAGTGAGAACCAGCTCACACAAGGAGGTAATTGAAATCAATTCCTGTTACTGCAACATCACAAAGTTGCAAATCGAAGCTCTCAAAAAGTCAGCGAGCTCTAAAAACTGGTGATTTTTCTACTACAGATATGGTAAATTTCTTATTTCTGTCCGATGTGTAAACTTTGGTCACTAAATTAAAAGCAGGATAAAACCAGGAACTTTATTGCGACAAAGACAGTGAGGTAGGAGCCTTCTGGCTCTAAAGCAACTCCAGCCTGAAGGAATGTGCATTTGCTGGCCTTTCATGCATGCTCACAATTTACTCAGCCTTTACTTTGGGAAATGGACTGAGTTGTATTTTCTTGGTTATCTGATGAAGTCTATCCCATGCCTGTCCTTTGCTCCTCTAGTGCAGTGGAAACTGCCATGATAAGAAGCAGAAAATTCTGAAAAAAATCTTCCAGTTACTTTTTTGCTGTAAAATAAAATTTCCTGTCGTTATTTATAGCAACTCTGATAATTGAAGTCTAAGATCTGCTATCTCAAAATGAAAGCTTGAATATTTAACTCATTTCAAGCAGTGTTCTCATAGCCACACTGAAACAGGATTAACGCTGCAACCTGAAATGTCTGCAACCAACATACAGGTCTATGCAAAGAGGTGATGTGGAAGAACAAAAGCTGCACCATACCTTTGGCCTTACTCCTAGGAAGCCACTGCAATTTGGGGCACCACATTTACAAACGGTCTTTCCATTTCCCAGACACTCCAGATTGTAGTTGAAAGTCAGCTCAGTCCCTGGCACAAAAGCAGATCAGAACCAAGCAAGTTGTAATTAACTACATTTTAATGCTGAAGTAAAAGTACTTAACGTAATATAAATGTCACAGAAGGCTGTCACCACTACACAAGGACACCAAACTCTTAATCTTCCCAGAGATCTTTGTGGATAGAAAATTCAGTGAAACTCCACGCTTGTAGCACATATTACAGCTAAAAAGGATCCACCCTGTAGCAGGGCCATTTCTTGTCCCTGTAAATCAGAACCACAAACCTCCATTGATACCATGGCTCTTTGTGTTTCATTATGTCAGTGCTGGTGTTAAGTCTCATGAATGCCTACATGAAACCAAAAATTAAATCTCTTCCCAGGGAGCTACAAACCCTCCCTTTTCCATTACAGAACCCCCCCCAGGGTTAACTGCAGGCACTGACAGAGTGCGGCTCCTTACCAGCTTTAATATTTACAAGAGCGAAGAGCCCAACTCGTGTGTCACCGTTCACACACCATTTCTGAGTCTCACAGTTGGGCTGGCAGCAATGGTTCATGAACCGAGCGTAGTTGCCCTTTGGCCCAGCATCAATGATTCGATCCTGGAATTGAAAAAAAAAAGCCCAGAAAACCACAGTTTAATCAACTGTCATTTCCTGCACTGACATCTCTGGTCAGCACTGGCAGATTATATGGAACTACAGTCTCCTGCACATCATCTTCCTCTTAAAAGACACACAGGCTCCAGAACAGCCAAGACAGTGTTACTGCTGCTTTCTGGGAAACAAGCTCTCTCTGCAGTGTCAGTACTGGATAAACACCATCCCAACATTTCCAAGGCAGTGCTTGTGGTTCCAGGCCCCAACTTCTGCTTAAAAGCAAAATACCAGTTCCTATTTCTTGCATGTCAGTGTACAGAAGGAAAACAGGAACGGTATGTAAAATGAGGTACACTTGTGTGCAGCACACTGCCATGTGTTAGACTGTGCTGGACAAGGAAGCTGCAACTGAGATTTGCTTTTGTAATAATGAGGGATATATTAACACTTGAGTTTGCCCCTGCTCCTACCCATCAGCCACACAAGGAGAACAAGATATGGTGAGTGTGAACTTCCAGCAAGATGAGGGGAGAGACAGAAAACAATCACACTGTTATCCTGTCCCACACTTGACAGCTCTTTTCCATGCTTGCTTTCATGGTTTCCTTCTCATCTTTCCAAAGCTGAGTGACAAAGTGTGGGAAGCAGCTGACAAAATAACTTACCTCTGAAAGCCAGGAGTGTATACCAACAACCTGGTTGTTGTCCAGGACCCACTGAGGCATCTATGAGTGTAACTAACTCCGTTGGCTCTACTTAGCACAGCAAGACCTGGGATCTGAACTTAAATGAAGGTCTCACTGCACCTGAAACTTGTACATCTGAGGGCCAATGCCTTCTCTGGCACACATCAGTCCAGTTCTGGGTTCTCCAGGGTTCAGCTGCTGGGAAGGATCCCAAGGTTACCAAATTCTCCCTGTTATGCTGAAGCAGGATCTATGATCCTCAGATAACTGTCCTCAGAAAACTGCCTCACCTCTTCTGAACAAATTCCAAAGTTGTCAGTTGAGACTTTCCTCCTAATCCTAACATCCAACCTGAGGCTTCTCTACTGCATGTTAAGTCCATTCATTTAGTCATCTCTTCAGTGGAAATGCAGTCCAGCTCATCCTTGACTCTTAGCACCTTTTTACAAGTTGGAGAAGACCACTATCATGCCTTCCTTGCAATCATTTTACTTCTGTCTAGGATCCTGGCAAATGATTCCTTTCACTTACCTTATCCAGTGTCAACATGTAGAAGTTGGTAATGTCATGCTCCTGAGCATAGCGGATTCGGGCTCGGCACTCCTCTTCATCAATTAGCTCCCCAACATACTCATTAACAAATTCACCCTGCCGGAGAGAAAACAATAAGCCGATAAGACAAGACAAATTCCCTGCAGGAGGGAGGGACATCCATCTTTGTGCTAAAACTTAGCTCCTGTTTCCTTCCTAAAAATCTCTCTCTGCGCTTTGCAGCCAGTTCGACGTACCTTCCTGATGTCTGTTTTGGCTTGCAAGCCCCAGCCTCGTGCCAGCGTGCGGAAGATCTGTACCTCGGGATACTGGCGCTTGGAGAAGCACTGGTTCTGGCAGCGCTCCCCAGCAGGACACACCATGGGGTGGCACTCGTAGAGCAACATGCGGTTGATGCACTCGGAGTCCAGGCCGCAGGGGTTTTCATCGGTGGGTTTGCAGTTGCAGCGCGGGATCTCGGACAGGTCTGCAGTGAAGATCTGCACCTTCCCCACCGGCCGGTTCACCTTCAATGCACACGAAGGACATGAGCTCTTGGGAACAACGGGTTATCCTGACAGGCACTTCTACACTCAACCCCTGCCTACGAGCTGATGTGCTGCAGTGCGTTAGTTACAGCGAGGGCAGAAGGACACGAGTATAGGCACAGCTGTACTTCTGGGAACGCTATTTCAAGAGGCATAGGGTTAGAGGGAAGAGCTCAGGAAGATGCAGGTCCCCCATTAGCATCACCTGGTGCAGTGTGTAATATGTGACAATGGAAAGTGTCCCCCTCCCATCACCACTGTGACCACATCCAGCGCAAGCGGCCCAGCACTCCCTCTTGGGCGCACACCATACCTGTGATCAACACCAAACATTTTCTGCATCAAACTGCACCTTCTACAGTCTGAGTGCCAGGTGCTTTTCCTTAGCTTTTCCTTACTGCCCTGTTTTTTTAATGTTACCTTCAGGTTGGTTTGTGCCCTCAGATGTCACTACGAGAACCAGGCTGGCAGACCTGTGACAGAAGGCCTACCACACAGTTACCTCCCTACCCAACTGTCCTGCAGATGTAAATGGAAGCCAAACCAGACAAGGCTGGGGTTGGAAGGCCCAGAGATGAGCTCAGAGATAAGCCAAGGAGCTCTCTAAAAACCGCTCCAGAAGGAAGCAGAGTGCAGCACCAGGTGGAGAAGCGACTGGCGTGTCTGTGGCATGAGCTGGGTCCCTTGGGTTTGGTTAAAGGCAGCGAACGCTGAAAGGCAGGCAACAGAGAGTCAGGACTTTGGAGAGAGACACTGAAGAAAAGCTCCTTGCTGTTCTTTCCCCGGGTGAGCCATTGGCTCACTTTCCTCTCCCAGAACACGAAAGGAAGGGATCATTTAGCAAAACTATTCCAGCCCCCCATATAATTTATCTAGTCCCACCCACAGGGCAGAGTTTCCGCGCTGACAGCCTGCCTGAGACCGGTCCAGTCCTGATCCTCCTCCTTTGTTTAAAAGCAAACCCTGCAGAAATCCCTCATTAATCTCTTCAACACAGTCTCCCCCTTTCCTCCTAGTACTGCCTCCCACCTCTGACCTTCCTTGTCACTCATGTTCCCCTCTGCTGCTTTCCATCTCTTACCCAGACTCATCATGCCATTAAGAGTGGCAAGACTCACAGATTAGGTCAGTCCACCACTGGCACTGCTCTGGCATTGCTGCTCCACACATGCCCAGCACACCTGCCCTACTCTCCAGAACAAAACCAGCTCCAAAAGAGGGTGATGCTTGGACTAGTCACAACTCTGACAGGATGAAGGATCCCAAATGTATTTTGCAGCAGCTTCTTGTGTTGGTGATCCTTGGTATGGATCCCAATGTGCTGATCTTAAAAAACCAGGACAGGAATGGACAAAACCAGCTTCAGCCATTCCACTCTGAAGCCTTCTTCAGTTCACCATCTGCTCCTGCAAATTGCTTTGCTTTCACAGAGACAAACAGCTTGCACCCAGATCTCAGAAGAGTTGCCATGACTAATGACCACAACCGTTATTATTTATATAAAAGGGTATTTCAAAGGCTCCAAACTGCTTCTAAAGTTCCTTCATGTTGCGGTCAGAGACAGGCCTAAAAATAGCTATAATGAGAAACTACTTCCTTCACTGAAACTGCCTGGCCCATACTGCTGCCACAGCATTCAGTTGTGCTCTTTACAGTGCACAGTAACTCATGCACAATATACCTGCCTGCCTAGAAATTCTAACTAGACACAAAAAGTGCCAGCAAACGGTTATGTTTTCACAGTTTGCCATATAAAATAGGGAAGGAGCAGACAGAGGCAATGAAAAAAAAAAGCAGAGTCCCTGAGTCAACGGGTTTCTGGTCAGTCTGGACACACATCTCACGCACAGGTACACCATGGCCCCAGCTCTCCCGTCAAGTCACCTCCACCCTGTAGCATTTCTATTGCTGTTCCAACTATAATTCCAAATACAGCCCTTAACATGAACAGTTACCCAAAACTGAGGAAAAGGGTATTTCAGCATGTACACCCCCTTTAGTATTTCTGTTCAGTCACTGATACAGAAAGAGATAAAAAAGAATAGCAGAGATGATACAAGATACTGTGGGTTACCACCCTCCATGGAGCTCTGCTGCACTGTACCTGGACCACCTCCTGTCCTGCACCACCTGGTTTGCCCACCTTGCCATCAGCAACATGAAGCATTTGAGCATATTGAGCATTACCAGCATTCTCCCAAGTTCTCAAGGTAGACACTTCCTTCAGACTACACAACTGACATGGACAACACAGACATGTCCAGATCTGTTCGAGGAAATGAGAGCACCTCTGTTACTGGTGCCAAGCTTGCTGCAGCCCCGCACATACACGAACTGGAGTTGGAGAACAACTGAGGATGCCAAGAGGACCAAAGTAACCTTCAAACACAGCCAGACACCCAAACAGTAGAAATGTTTCTGTATACCTGTAAATCACCTGCACCGACAGCTCAAGGCTTCTCTTCCGCACCTGCCCCCCACCACCTCCCCTCACCTTGATATGTTTGTAGGGAGGAGGTTTCTTGTCGTTCTTTTTGTCTTCCTGAAGCTGTCTCAGTTCTTTCTGTGCCTTCAACTCTTCAAATCTCACAGCAGCTTCTTGAAGAGCTAAGTGAGAGAACAGGCTGTGTTATGAGGAACTCCCTCTGCTCACACAGAGCTGGGCAGCCATTGCCCACCCAGTGCTCACAATTCCACAAGCAAACCAGCCTGGCTCTGCACTCCAGAGGCAAAGGCTCACTGGAGGGGGGTGAAGAAAAGGCCAAAGCAGCAGGGCAGTGCAGGAATTACAGCCAGAGACCTACCCATGGGTAGCCAACTGGTGGCTATCTTTGCCTGCCCTCTTGGGCAGAGGTGCCAGCAGCTGCATCACAACTCTCAAGTGCATTTTGGTATAGAGATAATGATTGTATTAGACAAAGGGAAGCTGATAAAGTAGCAGCTCACTCGGATTTCAACAGATTATGTCAGAGAAGCATTCGAGATCTGCACACCCTTCTGCCTCTCTGGGAGTCAAACAAACGTTCTGAGTGTCCTGGATGATACACAAGCAGCAGCTCATTCTACAAATTTCATTTCACTTTAGTTACAAGAAAACATCTTCCTCTGTTACAGGAATGCCACTTCTCCAAATGGGAATGAAGAGGAAAACACCATGCACACTTCTCTGGATAAAGAAAAGTTACCTTTCTTGTATATGCCATCCACGCCCTTCCCCATCTTGTCTTTGCTGCTGACATCACCTTCCATGTAAGGGAACACACGAGCCTGGTGGGTCCACAGGTAATCCTTGGAGCCGAAGAACAGCACAGGGAACTCACCGATGTCATGCTTCATTTTCTGGATATTGACAGGAATTGTCCTAGGATGGCAAATCTCAGCTGGCCACCACCTGCAACAACAGGGAAGGGCAGATGAAACCCCTGGCTTCCCCACTTCCAGCCACCTCAGAAGTATGCTACTGCATGGGGACATGGGAAAGTCTGTGTGAGTGCTATCAGCAAGGCTGGTGGGGAGACGGGAGGCTACTGGAGGAGGAAAGCTCACATTTTACCAGCTATGTGCATGCAAAAAAAGTCAGAGGCTGCTGCACTGAACCCTCTAGAGAGGAGCAGCTTCTCACCTCCATCACCATGAGCACTGCATGAAGAAGGGATGGGGAGAAGTCTGTTCTACCTTCACCTACCTGTAGCGCCCAACTTTCACCCAGACTACTTCTTTGTAGTGTGGCTTTTTGCCTGCCTTGCAATCATTACAATACCAGCTTCCCTCTGGCATCTCAATGTTTAGACACTCACGATGAAATGCAGCCGGGCACGACTCGCAGCATAAAAGGCTGCCCCCTGCAAAGAGAAGGAGAAGGAATTTATCAGTCACTGTGCAGAAGCCCTGGATTCAACACTTTCAGACAGACACAGCTGGGAAAAAGGAATGATGCTCTCCTGCAAACTCTTTTAAAAAGTTGGGCCCTACTCATGCTACGAAAAGAGCCCTTCTAAGGATCTAGAAAAGGTCCTAGCCTGAAGTTAGGCTTAAATATGGATGGATAGGAAGGCAGTCTGTTTCTCTGCAGTTCTCACTGGCACATTCGGGGTGGGAAAAGCTTCTGCCCTCTGTCAGGGGATTCCTTGGTG
Source organism: Neopelma chrysocephalum (assembly GCF_003984885.1). Taxonomy (NCBI): domain Eukaryota; kingdom Metazoa; phylum Chordata; class Aves; order Passeriformes; family Pipridae; genus Neopelma; species Neopelma chrysocephalum. The sequence continues at coordinate 7,561,348 of NW_020897720.1, forward strand.
ACAGGGGACCCTGCGCAGACCATCTCACCTTCCGAGCAGACAAAGCACCAGCTGACGTTGACGTGCTCGTGGTTGCGGCAGCCCCTCCGTGCGGTGAAGTGGTTGGGGCAGATGATGCTGTTGGAGGCGAGGACCACGGAACCAGCAGCGAGGCAGAAATCATTGGAGTGATACGCGACCGGACACCGCACACAGCGCATCAGACGACCTAGCACCAGAACACACCAGAGCACAGTGAACCTCTAAAGGAGGATGACTCTTTCCTTCTAAAACTAGACTCTATTCATACTTAAACTCAGAATGAGCTTTGGAAAAGGAAGGTGACCTTTAATTTTCATAGACCATCACTGACATATTCATTAGATTCCTATTAAATTATTTAATATAACATATTGTATATAAATCTTTAATACATATTTGTATATAACACAGATAAAATAGTATTATTTACAAGTGAAAAACCTCCTGCATGCTGCACAGAAACAGTTCAAGAGTTCACAGACTGGGACTGCTTCCTATCATACACATATAATTACTAAATCAGCTCAGACAGTAATTACAGAGGGGGTGTTCCAAGTGCTTAGCTGCACACAGTGAAATCAATCCATGTAGCTTCTGAAAACATCAGCAGTCGCCTCTTTGCTTTATCAGATTTTACCCTGAAATTCCAGAACTTCCAGGCAATGCACTTGCCTACAGGCCTAATTTATGCAAAGTTTTTGAGAGCCTGTTTTCGGTTCCTCACAGCAGACTACAAACAGGAAGAAGAGGTGGGAGAAAAGGGGTAAATGTGACCACCAAGAAGCTGCAGCCAGTCAACAAATGTTCAGTGGGGACGTGGCTGGCTGTGGGCTACAGGCTTTAGGTCTTGGTGTTGTTTTCTACAGCAAGATATGTGGGGGGAAAAAAGGCAACTTTAACACAGACCCTGAGGACAAAAATAGAGTTGGTCTTATTGTCACTTGCCTTAAGATACCAAGGATTTAAAGAAAGGCAGCTTTAGAAGCAAACATCCACGGCAATCACACAAAAGTTTTAAGTTTAATCCTGTGAGATAAAGGTCAAGGTATTGCTGCAAACAGCTCCGACAAATGTTTGCCTGGGAAGCTTAGCCCAAGGGTGTTACTACTACAAGACGAGTTTACACTAAAAAAAAAGGAGAACTAGAACAAAATCATAGTTTGCCCTCCACTGCGTAGACAGCCAGTGCTGCTAAGAAAGGCACTATCCGCAGCACTGGCACAGGGAGAAGCAGGTTGAAGAAACATGAGTGTGCCTGTATAGCTCCAGAGATTTGCTGAAAAAACCAGCAAGGCATGTGGTGTGGCTGGGCATGCAGGAATCCGAGCCTCTGGAAAGCCTGAGAACATTCCAGCTGCCATGTATGACCACGAGCGGTGCTGCCGAGCAGCTGCCTCGCACCACCCCTTCTACTCCTCTGGGAGAAGCTATTCATCAGCAAACAACATGTGGCAAGGACAGAAAGGCAACATAAAGACCAGGTAGCTGCACAGTGGATGTGAAACAAAGAAAAAGCATGTAACTGCACCACCTAGACCACCCTGAAAGACTCAGTACCTTTAGACGCAGAGATGTTTGCGGGGTTAGCGGCATGGCAGGTCATGCAGATGTGCAGGGAGCAGCGGAAGCCCTTGTTCTGCATGACCGTGGGAGGATATTTCTGTATGCAGGCTTCGTGGTAATACTTCCCACAGAGGGGCAGCAGGCACCGCTTCACATCCTCCCCGCAGCTCTTGCACACAAAGCAGGTGTGGACTCCTGGAGAAAGAGAACACACCGGTCGCATAGGAAGGCTAAATGAGGACCTGATGCATCCACCAGGCTGCGTGATAGCACAGCACAACTTCCCAGCCTGGCTGCACCCATCCCAGAGCACAGCTCTCTGCACCAGGCTTGCCTGCAGCTGCAATAAAACTCCAGACTGAAAAAGATATTATTATAGCTGGGACTTCAGGCCAGGGAAAAAAGAAGAAAATCATAAAATTAACAACCCTACTCTGACATTTCCAGCCCGCATCAGACTCACCCTCCCCACCAGCTGTCTCTCCCTAGTCTCAGACAAGAATTTCCCTCTCTCTTTCCCACCAGATGCTGGACATTCACTTCTTTGCAACCTACGTGTCTGAATCAACAGTAAAACCAGTTAATGTTTGAAGCCATTATTAGTGACTTCAAACTGAAAGAGAGTAGGTTTAGATTAGATATTCGGAACAAATTCTTGGTTGTTAGGGTGGTGGGGCACTCACCAGGGAAGGGGTTGCCCAGAGAAGCTGTGGCTGCCCCATCCCTGGAAGTGTTCAAGGTTATGTTGGACAGGCCTTGGAGCAACCTGGTCTAGTGGAAGATGTGTCTGCCCATGGCACAGAGTGGAACTGGATGATCTTTAAGGTCCCTTCCAACCCAAACCATTCTATGATTTTAATTAGAAAGTCATTATCAGGCAGCAAACCAATAATCTGAGGACTGAGAGCTAGTTAACAGCCCTACTGTTGGAACAGCCCTGCAGCCAAGGAATAACCAGGTAAGCCTGCAGGAAGCACCCGGAAACTGCACACACAGAAGCTGCCATACCTGTGGAACACTCATTGCAGATGAATTTGCCCTTTGGCATCTCAGAGAGCCCAAGGCACTGCAGGTGGAAAGCACCACAGCACTGTGCCTCACACAGCAACAACTCCCCTGGCTTCTCGCAGATCTGTGGGGAAAGAAACACAGCTCTGAGCAACCTCCTTCCCAGACAATAACCATCCACATGATGGCCAGAGCTGCCAGTGAAGACTCCTGTGGAAAAATGCTACATTTTCTTTGTGTCAGTAAAGTCAGGTGATTTGTGCATCCCCACTGCCATTTGCCATCCAGTCCCTGATACCATCCATCAGCTAAAATGAATCCTGCACTGGTCACGTCTCATTAACACCTGTGAAGCTTAGCAGGAGGAAAGGCTATTGCAGAGGAAAGGCTCAAAACAGCACAAAAACTTAATTAATTCTACAATAAGCACCTTGAGGCTCCCTGGGCTTACCTGGGGCACCAGTGTATCTCAGAACTTACATAAAAACACTTTACAGTGGCAAAGTGATTTCTTCAAGAACACTACCTGACACACGTTCTCCTTGAGAGCTGCTCCTCCTCCACGCTCCCCCTGTATCTTTTTGGATGAAGGCACTCCATGGTCATTCTCTGACCCCTCTTCATTACCCTCTTTTGGGCTTGCAGCTGTCCCATGTATCGACGTCTCCCCCTTTAACCAGAAAAACCAGAGTCAGGGCTGTCAGTAGCTGACCTGGAAACTACAAATTCAGCCATAGGCATGCAATAGGTTTGTTTGGCAATTGTTCTCTGTGTGTTACCCATCCTGGAGAGAACATGCCCTATACAGTTCCACCAAAAGACTTAAGGAAAGGGATCTGAGTTTATTAGGTGATTTAAAAATACACACTCAATTATCTTCCTGTACATAACCCCTCTCTTAGCAAGCAGTCATTCATGCCCTGAATGGAAACAAATCAGGTAGGCTGAAATAGTGAGAAGCATTCCAATTTCTACTTGTACTGGAAACAGAAATGAAAAACCTCAATCTTCATAGCAGCTGTCACTCACTAAATGAACTACACTTTTCCCCACATTCATCTCAGCATGTCCTAACCCATGTAAAATACAGGCATGAAGCTATTCAAAGCCTGGTATGAACTCAATGATCCTTGTGGGTCCCTTCCAACTCAACACATTCTGTGAATCCAAAAGTGAGCAACACAGTAGGGCACCTACACCCTGGAGTCTCCCACAAGCATCTGTCCCGTGCAAGTGTCACAGCACTGCCCGTAACATGTACTGGTGGAAGAGCATCCTGTGGAGACAATGGATCTCAAATTATAAAGGCCCAATTGCACCCTTATGGGCCAAGTCAGGGATCCTGCCACAAGGCTTCCCAAGATATCTGACATGCCCATGGGACCTGCCCAAGCACTTTAGAGTTAGAGGGAAGGAGAGCAGCAGGTATCCTAGTGACACTTGTTTCTACCACAAGATACTGCTGTCCTGGAGCTACACATGGCAGCATTGGCACAGATTTTGTCAGGACAGGCAACTAAGACCTAGGAAACACCATCCTGCCAACTTCGAGCCCTCTTGGGTATAGTCTAGGGAACAACACTTCAGTGGTCTCACCAGCCCCAGCTGCCACTCCAGTGGGTACAACTTAAGAGCCATTAATTCTCCACCAAAGTGATGCCTTCAGCTAAGTGCTTTGAGCAAAAACTTTTTAAGGACTCTGCCACTTTTTAACATCTCAGCTCACTGCAATTAGCTGAGTGAGACCAGTGCATAGATGTCAGTTCCTTCTTGGGTCACTAAGCTGTACCCAGTGTACACACAGACACAAACTGTACACTTGAGAGACCTTGTAAGGAATTCAAGCTGCTGGCAGAGGCAGCAGACATCACTCCCACACCTCCAAGCCTGCTTGGTGCAGGGTGTCCAGCAAACGATCACAAGAGGGAGCTTTGCACCACTTTCTGTATGGGAAAGTCTGAGTTGTGGTGCTACTAAAGCTTGTAAGCTGAACTGAATGCCTTTTGAAAACATTCTAAGTCGGGGCAAAGCAAGGACATAAAGATCTTCTAAAAAGCTGGAAGAACCTGGAGCTGGTATTTTGTTCTAACGATGCTTCCTTTGCCTGGCATTGTTGTCTTTCTCCCCCGTTCCCTGAATGGAGCAGTATGATTTTATTTGGGGACATTTTAAAGCCACGTGAGTTCTGTGAAGCAATGAGGGTATATTAAAGCACACAATACAAAAATGAATGGTATAAACTGCCTTTATTGAGCACAAAAAAAAAAAAGCAGCAAAGTCTCAGCTACAAACTACTGCCAGTCTAACACACCTTACAGAGTACAGCCTCACTGACTATCAGCACAGTCTTGTTGGAAGGCTGGCAGCGATGCAGCCTGTGGGAATACTGACAAGGAGCACATAAGCTGCTGCCACCCTACCACACAGCCCTGGCAGAGGGAGAGGAAAGGTCTCTACAGCATTGGCAAAAAGACCATCTAAGAACATAACAGCCATCTTTGCCTCTATATGCATCTTCTCCAGGTTAAGTGCTACAATACTTCTCATCCTGCAGCTGTATTTCTGCTAGGAATTATGTAGCCTGCTGCAGGGCAGTTCTCTGGCCCAAACACTTGCTTTGGCTCCTGGAATGCTTCAGGAGCAGCACTGGTGACCAGTGCTCCAAGGACAGCTTACAGCACAGGTCCTCCTATTCCTACATAGGTGCTTCCTCTTCTGCTCAGCCCAGCAGTGATCTCAGGCTTTCACAGGTCACAGAATCTCTTAATATACTGAGTTGGAAGGGACCCACAAGGATCCTCAAGTCCAACCCTTAGCCCTGCACAGGACCATCCCCAAGAGTCACACCCTGGGTCACTGTAATGGAGAACAAGTGCAGGGTTAATCAGCTACTGGTATGGGCAAACAATGTCGGCTTATAGCTTCTGCTTGTGCTGGGGCCCCAGAGTTACAGACACAGTGAGCTCAGCCCCTCTCATGGTCACTGAAGTCCCTGTCAGGAGGGGCAGGGTGCTGGTAAACAAGAACCACATATCATGCAGTCAGTGGCACCAGCTTCCTGTTGTAGCTAAGGCTTCAAGGTAGTGTTTTGGAAGCAGGGGGACATACTCAGATTGGCTACAGGCAGAGGTATGTGGGATTTAGAACTGGTTTGTCTTTCCATCCTTCTGGTCGCTTTCTCCCCTGGTTAAAGGACCATGGAGTTCCACGGCTGCAGGACTCCTTGGTTTGAACCCTGATGAACATGTTTCATGTGTTAATGAAATGGGACACTAAAATGGATCGAGGAGTCCTAGAACATTAATCAGCAGCTCCCTCTCTGGATTTGAAAGCATTTGCTAGTAGCAATGTTACTTAACAACTAGGCTCACACTGCCCAGGGTGGCACAGCATGTTCTAGCCCTGCTCTGTCAGCCTAAACACATCCAATTCAGGTCTGAAAACAGCTGGTCAATCCGCACATTCCACGTGCCAGGATCTCAGCCTTATTCTAACACTGCTCCCAGAACTGCATAGGGAAAGGAACATCAGAACTAGGCAGGATGGGCAAAGCCCATCCTTTGTGAACAGGGAGAAGGGGATCTCCACTCACGGCCATCACTCAAAAGACCTGTCACTGTTCCCCCTCCTTCCCCTGCCCAGCATGAGCACTGCAACACTACAAATCTACATACCTCCTGCAGAAAGAAGGGCTCATCCCTGGTCTTCTTCCAGAGCTATCCCTGCTGCTGTGTCTGGCACATCCCCAAAAGCATGGCCTGTTCTTTGGCACAGCCTGACCTTGGCTTAGAACCTTGACAACCATTTCAGCAGCATTTTCCATACGCTTTTCTCAGTCTCTTACTGCCCTGATGTTGTAAATTTGCACTCCTGGCTCCACAGACAGGCAAGGACAGAGAAACCTGCTTAGCTCAGCCTAGGCTGACAAGCTTTCCTCTGCCCTCTTTTCCTTGGCAGGCAGCTGGGTCCCAGGCTTCACTGCTGTATCATCAGATCATCTATTTCTTCTAGCACCATTGAGCTCAAAGTGGAGTTCCTTGCCTGGTGTGTGCAAAGTCACCGAGGGACCAGCACGGTCCCAATTCTGCCTGGAAGCACAACTGCATGTCCACAGCATCCCAGTACTCACCAAAACCCATGTGCTCACCTAAGCCAAGGGATGAACACTCTCACCACAGCAGCTCAAGAGACACAATCACATAGAAACAGATGCTGGCAAAGGTGCCAAGCAGTGACATTTCTGTTTGGCATGGTTCACACTGTAATTAACTTCAAGTATTCAACACAGTTGTCTAAGGCTGGAGGCAGTTAAAACTGGGCTTCCTCTGCAATGAGTGGTGGGTGCAGGATTCTGACCCATGGCCTAGATCTTTGCTGCTCTGAACAGCCCCTCTTTTCAGAGAGAATTTGCTGCCTCAGAGCCAGGCCAGTCTCTTAGTGGGGACTTAACTGCAGACAGTGTTAACTGTTCTCCCCAGCATTGGCAAAGATATTTGTACAGTCTGCTTTGAAACACGATGTCAGATGAGCACACTTCAGAAAGAGCATCAACACCAGCACAGGAAGGCTTCAATGGCCCAGGGGTATAACCCCAAATTATCAACCTCATCAGAAATGCCCTTTCCAAAAAGCAGTACAGTGGCTGGAACTGTTAAAAGTGGTGTGAGGTTTGTGCTCTCCTGGATGCTGTGTAACAACAAATACAACAATATATATCTATAACTGGCTCCTAAAATACATACTGACTATCCTGCCTGCTGCTGAACCTGGGCCACTGGAAGTGGGAGGCGATAGCGAGAGGACCAGAGGTGTCCTGCCTGTCCCAGGAAGTCTTGCTTTCCCTACATTTGGTGATACCTGGCTCATTCCTAAAAGGCAAAATGTGTTTGTCAGAGAGATTTGTACATTGACCCTGCTGGGATGCAGCAGGAGGTTGCCCCAATTATCCCTTTCTGCTGGATGGCAGAACACAATCAGAGGCTCTTGTGAGCAGTCAACAGTTCCCCCCCAGCCCTCTCAAGGAGGTTCTTGGCTCACCCTGGTGTGCAGGTGCAAGCAGAAGGAGCTGAAAACCAGTCTAGTTCTTGTGCTTCATACTGGTGCAAGGGCAAGATTCCCACCATCACCACCAGAGAAGACCTTTCACAGCAGTTTGATTTTCTGAGGTGCAAAGCAAGATGCCAGGCAAAACCTGGTTCCATCCATTCAGAACGGCACCTCCCCCAGAGAATTAGCTGAGTAGCAGTTTAAAAACAGAGCCCAAGTTAAGCACTGATCATAAAATAGCTACTAAATCAAGGTGGTATCTTCAGCCATACAATTGCATCAGTAGGACAAACTTCCAGTTTGGCCAGACAGCCGAGGATCCCCTGGTCTAGGCTCTGCCAAGTGCCCTGGGAAGTACAGACAGGACATAGGGACAACAGCGTGTAGGAAGACCTTGTAAGTACCTCAGAGTGTGGAGTCTCCCCCAGCCCCTCCTCATTTTTCTCCTTCTTGGAATGGACTGCAGCAGTGGTATGGCGCTGTCTCTTCCGCTTCCGCTGTTTCTCCAAGAGCTTTTCAGAAGCTGGGATGAACCAGAAAGACCATTCAAAGAAAATGCAGAAATAATTCCCTTGCTACAGGTGACACCAGCAAGTCCTACCCCCTTTCTGAGAGCTCCAGGCTGGGTTCTATATTCTTTGAGGGACTAAGGACTGGGGCAATACCAGCCTCTAGGTACTCTGTCTTCTGCCCTGCAGCCTTCAGAGGAAATTCATACTGGTTTAAGATCCTTTTGCTGGGCTGCAGAACGGCATCACTGTGCTGAGACAGCCCACCCAGCAGAAAATAAGAAATGGTACCAACACAAAGCTCACGCTGCTAATCAAATGTTCATTACTACCTCCTCCTGCACTGCAACAGAAACCTTCTCATGCTGATACTGATGGGATTCAAAGGCAGGAGGGAAAGGAGTAGCTGTCCACAGGACAGGGAGCCACTGCTGGGCCTGGTCACAGCATGTCATCAGGCAAAAGACAGCATGTTGCTACAGGACCTGTGCTGACAAGCTCCCTTCAAGCACACAGACTATCAATGAGAAGTGAACAGCTTCTCACGGAAACATGAATACACTTCTTCACTTTCCAGAGGGAAATCAAAAGCATAACTATACTGGAGATAAAGAGCCTCAGTACTTCTTCTCATCTGCCACCAAGTCCTTATACATACACACACACACACACACACACACACACACACACACACACACACACAGAGTACCACAGGCACTGATCCAAATGTCACCAACAGCCTGTCCCACCAACCCTGCCTTCACTTACCTTCTCCCAGGTCCTGAAAGTGGGCTGGTGAGTAGAGCTCAGAGCTGTCGCTCTCTGAAGGGCCAGTACCCTACAAATACACAGGAGAGTCAAGTCACCAGATGCAGAACAGAGGTGTGCACTCCTCAGCCACGCAGCCTTCACGAATGACTGCAACATGTAACTTACAGTTCAGGTCATGAATTCATTCATCAGTCAGAAGGGAGTTTACAAGAAAACATTTGTTTTATGTGTGTGATAGATCCCACATGTAAAGGTCAGTCTCTGGGCTCGGAGAAATGCTGAGTCATCTGCTCTGTCTTGCGCTCACCAGCATCGTCCACTGTTTTCAGAGCTCTCCCAAAAAGGCTGCAAAGCCCTGTAAGGTGCTGGGAAGAGAGACTCTCTGGCTTTACACTCTTACAGAGTCTAAGACTGGAATATACCAACCTCTGCATTACTGCAATTGTGATAACTGTACTAAAACTGTGCCACACAGAAAACAAATGAAAGAAGGAAGCGTTATTACTTAACCCTAGAACCGTGGCAACAAGTCTTGTGCGCATACCCCACATGAAATAAATACAAGTTGCTTTTTTTCAAACTCTATCACTGAATATTGAGTATTTAGTGAGGAAAGAGCAGCATTTTCTTTAAAAATCTGAACCAAGCACTGTATCCTACACACGATTCAACTCAAGCCTCCATCCTGCTACAAGCTTTGCACTTATGCTCGTTCATCAGCTCACTTGGGAAGGAAACACTGCTCAGAGGGAATCTGATGGAAAAGGACAAAGCCTTAGGTTCAAGCTCAAGCCACACTGCAACATGACAGAAAGCCTCTGCGCAAGAACACTTCTGCTCACACATTCCCAGCCAGCAACCAGATGACTCCTTTTCCATAAAAATCAATAAAGAAAGGAGATTTTACAGCCAAAACTACCCTGGTGGGGAGGGGTGGGGAACAGTAGATTTCCTCATCACAACACAGCAAGCAGCACCTTTGGGAAGGGTGGACCTTTGCTCCTGGACCTCAGCCAAGAGAAAACCACATCCCATTGCACTGTGGCTCATTCAAGCTGTCTAGGCTTGTTTTCTATCCAGTTTTCAAAAAAGCTGGAAGGAAAGTACCTTCTTTTGGGGAGTCCACTCCTCCTTCTTTGGCATAAAGGCAGTGTCCAAATCATTGGATTCCAAGAGCTTTTTCGTGGGCTTCCTTTGACGTTTGCCTTCAAAGCTTCCTGCAATGAAATCCTTCACATCAGATAAATGAGGGTTTTCTCCTCTTCAATCAGATTAAGATCATTAAGTAAATATCGGCCAACAGTTCAAAACAATCTGCTTCACCCTGTTTTTTGGGATCATAAGCTCCTCGGGCAGAGATGCCAATTACCAGTTTCTGTACAACTTCAATAAAAATGGACCTCAGTCTGACATGACCTTCAGGCTCACCCCAATATGTAATACAAAAAAAATCCACCCACAGAAGAGAGACCGTGAACTCACTGCCAGAAGGTAACACACCCTGGCAGCTCAATTCAGATTGTAATTTCCCAAACCCTTTGATCTGGCATAAGCCAGTCCTACCACTAACACAGCCCTGCCTCCACTCCCATGCGCCTCAGGCCAACATTCATGCTACTGTAATAGACAGGCTGAAGATCACAATCCTGGTTAAAACTACTTGAGAAGAGACACCCAGAAAAACCCTAGGTGTAACCTGCACCATTTCATACTCAAACTTGACATTTCTGTATGACATCCACAAGACCCCAAAGGCAATCCCTCTTCTCTCACACAAGACAGGCTAAGTGACCTCCCAGCGACCATAACCCCTGTTTGTTTGGTTTAATTTTTTTGACCGCAGGCCCTTTAGGACAGAACAGCGTTCCTTCCAATTTAGCACAGGCAGAACACCAGGGCTTTAACCCTGGGCATGTGTTCAGATGCACATACTGCAGAGCAGACCCCGAGACTGACAGTGTTGGAAAGGGAAAAGGCCCATTAGACCACACTCGCCCTGTGTACGTTGTGCCTTACTGGAAACCAAGGCCCTGACTTGCTGCTCACACAAGTTTCTGACAATTTCTACAGGTGTTTAAAGCCTGTAAGGAAAAAGTTTTTCCGGGGGGAATTTTTTGCAACTACTCCTTGAGCTTACTAGGAGACCAAAAGGTCACCCCACGTGCAAAGCAGATTAGACTTTGCGTATCAACCTCAGCACAGCAACGTTCATCCAAAGGGTTTTAACAGCAGCAAGAGACCTTCACGCTAAAGGAATGCCACTGTTTGGAAGCACAGATGGCAAGGACTCAGCGAAGGAGTTGGGGCTCTATCCATTTGGACAAAGGTGCATTCTGTGCCAGGACCTACAGACGACTATCACACACCACAGAAAGCCAACAGTACCAGCTCACTGGGTACCCCCTGCACCTGCCCTCTCTCCCTTCTCAGCACCAGAAAGTCAGAGAATGAAGCAAAGCAAGAACAAACAGACTGACAGACACTGACCTTTTCACACTGACCCAAGCATCATTTTCCACTGAACTTGTGACACTTTCACTTATGAAAGCAGAATCACACAACCTTCCACTCACCTGATTTCAGGAATCCCTCTTCCGCATCTGGAGAAGCAGAAACTTCAGAAGCATCTGAGGCAGACAGTACCACCAGGTCTGGAATATCTGAAGGTCCTTCTGGAACTTGATTATTGTGATCAGTGGAGTGGGATCCTAGTTCTGAGAAGGAACACTCTGCTTCAAGGATGGGAGGGGATTCTTTGGTTGAAGATGGAGTTGAAACCAAAGAACTCGGCCCCCGCTGGGCACCTCTGTCAGGACTGCATTGTGCAGGAAGACCTCCTTCAAATTCAGACCTCACCACAGAATTCACCTGGCGTGGTGAAACATGTTGGTGAAAACATTCATCCTGCATGGCACTGCACACAGCAAGAACACTCAGCCACCGAGAACATAAACACACACAGACCAGAGCCCCAAAGCAATAACCACAAAGAGTATGTTGGCCTTCACCCACCTTTTGCAATTGCTCCTGGTTTTTCTTTGATTTTTTCTTGGGTGCAAACAAGTGATCATATTCTTCTGCATATTCCAGAAGCCGTTTACTTGGCTTTCTAAGGCGCTTCCTCTCTGAATGTGCTAAGAAAAAGGAAAGCAGCTTCAAGACTGTGTTTCTGAGACTATCACAAGGCAAAACTCTCCTCACGATCTGTGGATAATAGTTGTTCCTGCCTTCTCTTCCAGAGGGTCCATGTGGGAAGAGACAATACAGCCTTAAAATTTTTGAGCTTCCTATTTTCCACAATCCTGACATGGCAGGTAGGGTTTTTAAGGACCCAAGAGACTTCAAGCAGTTCAGGTTAAGAAATCAAAAAAAACATTAGAGTGAGGGGCTCCTGAAATTTCACCCAACATCTCCCTACAAACTATATCTAACCTTTTTGCAGTACTTCTACTAAAACCAAAGACCACCAGCAACTCAGACGCTTTTGCTGTTTACCCAAAATCCTTTGGTTTCAGTGCCTGAGCACAGGAAAACACTGTTTTCCCTTAATGCAGTTCAGTCACTGGTATCACAAGTAACAATTAAGTTAAACTCCTTCCTTTCCTCTCCTCCCTGGCATTTTTTCATATACTACAAATTCCCCATCTGCTACTGCAAGCCCATTTGTTGCTTTATTTATTCCCCAATGAGATCAGGGAGCCAGTGACTGCGAGCTCTTCAGGGCTCACGTCGTTTGTGTTTGCACAACAGAGCACCACCACAGAGGAACAGGTATTTCCTCAGTGCAACCTAACCACCCATGATACACCACCTCAACACCCCAATGCATGGCAAGCTCCTAAAAAAAGAGCCCTGACACTCTACACCATCTCTACTCAACAAGCTGCAAAAGCAAGATTTATGTTTTCTTCCATTCCAGAATTGCTCCGACTTTTCTCCTTTTTTTAGCTTTCAAAATCACTAAATAATTCTGCCCAAAGATTTCTCCTATTCATGAAAACATCTGTGGTCTCCTGGAAATTTAGGAACAAACAGCAAATATTCTCTTTGCCTCTTTTAATTTGTAGGAGATGGCATTTTCTTCTTTAAAACGGAAGCATTTAAAACAAAGCATTCCAGTGCAACGCTTCAGAACAGGGATGTTGGACAAGACTGCTACACTTTATTGTGGCTTTGTGGTTAAACAAGCATGAAAATGTCAAACTTAGCCAAAAGAGAAGAAAGAAACAACTTTCTCAAAAGCAGCTATTTTCAGCCTCTATTAACACTGCACAGGTGTCTGGGTAAAACACACATTTCAGCATATAACCAGTTACAGGGCAAGTATCCTCAGCACGCAACTATTTAGAGCCCCAAAGCCATGCAGCAGAGCACACAGCACTGTGCCAGAAGGCCTGGCTTAACTGCTTTTTTTGTTCCCAAAGGGAATCCTGTACAAGAATCCCAAATGCAGTCTGATTGGCAGTGGTAAATCACATACCTGATGAAACTATAAAATTGTTTTACGTCAGCAAATTCCACTAATCTTCACTTCCGTCTTATTTGCTTTAAATCACATCACAGAGTTTGTAGCAAAAACATGCCAAGTGTTGCCATTTAACTACGATGAAGACTTTAAAGTTTGAGACTAGTGGGAATTGCACAGTTGTGACTGCAATCTGTTGTGATCTCTTACACTGAAACTCAGCCTGCTGCAGACAAGGGTGGGTCATATCTTCTCTCAAAGCACTGGCAAGCAGAGGAAACTCCTCTTCTGTAAGCTGCAGCCAATTCAGCTTCCGGCATCGGTCTCTCTATTTTCAACGTACTTGGCCTTGCCCAACATATAGAAATGGTCTTTTCACCGCAGTAGAGGTTTATTCAATACCACCAGCACTGGGGATGTTAGAGCAGCCCAGACAGCAGTTCCAGTGCCTCCCCATGGCACATCTGTCCACAAAGGGCAGGTGTTCTCGGGACTCACGTGCTATTTAGGGCAGGGGAATTGGATTACACTGCGGTTGCTGTTCTGGCACTTCTGCAAGCAAACCCAGGCTCTGACTGCTGCACCCCTGTGTGCAGCACCAGGACAGTGTACACTCCTCTTCACCATCGCCATCTGGCCCAGGAGCCTGCTGCCTTCCTCTGCCACTACCCTCCTGCCTTTACTGCCTCTCAGCAGCTCCTCTTCTCTAGCTCTCTCTGCAAACTTGTATCTTCATCTCACACAGCAACACTGCAGGGATGCTTCAACTGCAAAACCAGCATGAGGCCATGAGAACCCGGCTGGATCTCAGCGCGGAGGAGGAACTCACTCCCTCGGCTGTGACGCTCCTGCGGCAGAGCCCAGAACAATGTGTATCCTCTCAACTGCTCTGTGGAAACTTCAGTCCTCAGAAACACACAGACCCAACCAGAGGAGTCAGTGAATGATTAAGCTGGTCATGATCTAAAACCAGAACTTTTACCCCTTTTGTTACACCCTATGGGCTCGTTTTCTGTGCCTGCTGTGACTTGCCTTGGGCAGGTCCCACAGCCACCAAGCCAGGAGCTGCCTTTGCCACATTGAATCATAGGTGCAGGCAATCTCCAGTAACCACTAAGAGCAAAATACACACATCAACATGTGTACTGAGGGAACACATAAGTGATACAATAACACAGGCTCAAAATTCTGACGAGTTCTATTAACTTATGACATTGCAAGTAGATTAGAGCAATTAAGTTTGGTGAAATGTATGCAAAAATTTAATTTAATTGTTTTTATTAATGTGTGTTCACGTGGATTCTGAGGATGGTATGTGTCAAATGTGGTTCTGTTGGCCCTATTCCTTCTGCACACACCTTTTTATTTCTTCCTTTGGCTTTAACCAAATGTTCCCACCACTGTGGGACAGGCAGGGCTGTCTAATCTTGTGGTCCTCAAAGGCCTCCTCCTTCCTAGGTCACTTCCCTTACAATGCTGCTGCCTCATTTTTTTCTGCCATCTTTCAGACCCATCTCCAGCCCAGCCTTCCTGGCAGCTTCCCTCCCTTCTGTTCTCCTCTTCACCCATCAGGCAGCCACACCAGAGCTGCAAATTAGGAAATTTGTGGGGCTCTCCAACTTGTTATTAACAGCTAGTAAAATTTCACACTGAAATGCAAAAATTCCCCAAAAAACCCAAACACATAATCTTTATGAGATTCTACAGAACAAATCAAAAAGACAAACTATGTCAAACAGCACTACAAAAGATAAAATCAGAGCAGCCTTTGAGGCTTAGTTTCAGACAACTTTCTAGCACTGGCCTACCCCACTAACACCAAGCATGTGGCTCTAAGGAACACATTATAAAGATGCAAGTTTAAAAAAAATCCCAAGCTCAGAGAAGGATGCTCATTTTACCTTTCATGGTGCAGAAACTAATGATTTGTAATGTATTTAATGTATTTCTGGCCAATAACCTGAGCACAATCCATCTTTGTTCTCCATGCTTACAGAGAACTCAAGGTACATTTTCTTCTGCTCAGATGTAGACATCTCCACATTATCAGACAGCCCCACGTTCCATAACTTATCCTTTAAATGAAAAAGTATAAAATGTATACAAATACACACTCTGGCGCAAGTCCAGCTCCCTTACCTTGTGCAGAGAATTCAGACTGGGGAGCAAAGTTGCCAAGCTTTGTTTCTGAGTCCATCACACTGGTGTTTGGCTTACCACATACATTCAAATGTTTATCAACTAAGTCTAAACGATTCTCAAAGTCCTGAACTGCCAGGTCTCCCTCAAGCACCTTTGAATGAGGGGAATGCCTACGTCCCAAGCACTCATTTCCCTTCAGTGAAAAGCCACGAGAATTCAGGCCAAAGGCACTCTCCAAGTTTCCTTGTTCCCTAGATCTACTGATGTGCTTATTAGATCTAGCACTGCTTTGGTTAAAACGCTGCCATCGCTTTTTGGGTGCTACGTGATTTATATCATTAGACTCATCACCAAGAGAGCTCTCACTATTTGCCTCTGAATCCAAGTCTGGACTCTGCCCATTTTCAGCAGAATTGCAGCTCTCAACATTTCTACCAGCTTCAGGTCTCCTTCCAATACGACCTAAATTGTCATCAGATAAACAGGCAGAGTCTTCATCAGTTGAATGCTCTGTTAAATCAATACACTCTTTCCTCTCAGTATCTTCTGCCTCATTACCTAGAGGACTGGTAACCGAACCATGCACACGGAATGCATGTTCTCCTGAATCTCTGGATAACCGACTTAGCAACTTACTTGGCCCTCCTGGTTTTAAGTCCTTTCTGTTTGAAATTGTTTTATCTCCAAGCTTAGATGACTGCTTAGATTTTGAACAGTTGCGTTTGGACACGCAATTTGTGCCATTTGTCCCAGAAACAGCAGCACTTGCAGGCTCCCTTTTACCAGAACCAATCCCCGTCAACTTGGTTGGAGGATTGCGTGAAAATGAGGAGTTGCTTATAGTGGAGTTTGGGTTTACTGTTTCCTGGACACAATCTCCATTTTTCTCTATTTTATATGGGGGACCTACAATAGACAAAGACTTCAGACCACTCGCAGAATTGCTTCCAGAACCATCAGCTGTGCTGGTATTTCGAAATGGGACTATATTTTGACCAGTCATCAGTTGCTGCTCTTTTGTCTTACTGTCATGCATATCCTTCAACATCATTAACAAGGTGCTGAATTTGTAATCTGGTTCAATAGGCAAACGACCATGACCAGAGGCAGAAGAGAAAAGTAAAGGTACTGTGGCCTTTGGAGTGCCAGAGTCACTGGCATCATCATTCATGGACCGGTAAGACAGTTCCTTCAGCTCTGACAGGACGTGCTTCACCACAGCCGTTTCGATTTCAGCAGAATCCCTGGGTTTCTCATGCATGTTGTTTAATAGTTTCTGACCATCAACTTTTCCACTTCTCTGAAGGCCAGAGAAACCTTTGGTATCTGAAGAGCAGCAATTCACACCACCCTCCTCTTCTGCAAGAGAAGGCTCCAACCCACCAACCTTTTCTTTATGTTTGCATTTTATACTCCTGATTCGGGGTAATTTCACGCTTTTCGGTTTTAAGATTGCTTGATTTGCAACAGTAGGCCAGGAGCTTTCCTTGGAGACACTTTGGGGGGTAGTGTGCTTGTTTGCTGGGGAAAGATTGTCATTTCTCACATTCGAAGAGCACTCAAGAGCCATCAATGACATCTCAGCATCAGAGAAGCCAACTTCCAGCTCTTCATCTGCAAATTCAGCATCAAGTCTGCTGGTTACTGAACCTCCCAGAGGTTTGCGATCTCTGTATGACTTCTTCCTGGCCCTTCTGCTGCTCTTCTGAGAAAGATACATGGAAAGTTTAATGTTTCCACTTGACGTCATAGGAAATTCCTTCTCCACTTTATCTGAAGAATCACTAACTTCAAGAGCACTAGAGGCTCTCTCTGAACTTTGGTCCATGGTATCTACATCACTGTCCCCACCATCGGAGAGGGAAGAGGATGAATCCGATTCAGTTTGCTTTTTCTCAATACCAGCATCAGACGCAGAATAATGTATTTGTAATTTAGAACTGCACAAAATGCCCAGGGAGCTCTTCTCTCTCTCAAAAGATGGGCTGGAAAACAAATCCCCTTGGAGAGTGTTCTTGAGAGTATCACTTTTACGATTCTCACAGTCCGGTTTCAAAGGTGTCTTTTCAAAACGTCTTTCTCCAAATGAGGAAAGCAAATGGTTTTCCCTGGTGCTGCTGGATGCTGTCAGGCTGTTGGCAATCCGGCGAAGTTCATGAGACGCGTGTTTCTCTGGTAGGTCCCCAGCAATTGTGTTTCTAACTATGCTCTCTGGTGTTTTGTCTTTGATTTCTCCCCTAGGTGCTTCCCCTCTCACGCTGCTCTTTTTTACTCTAGTCCTTTTTCTGCTTTCAGAGCTTTTTTTCACATGTGGCTTAATGTGCAATTTTCCTTTTTCACTGGCCGCGTGTCTGGAGTCAAACGCCAAGGATTTAAAGCAGCCGTTCAGCTGCCTGTCCCTTTCTGCTCCAGGGCCATTGGTATAGTATTCCGACTGCATGTCCTTCTCACTGTCCGGCTCACTGGAGTTCTGGCTGCACTTTTGATCCTCTGGCCCTCCGAGAAGAATGTCTTCTGCCTGTCCAACACTGACTTCCCATTTAGCCTTAAATCTTTGAGGAACCTTAAAAAGTTGGAGACAAAAAAAAATAGACAATATTTGAGCAGGTACCCAATGAGATAAAAGTGAAATTGAGGAGCACAAGGCACAGAACAGAGGGACATTCCTGCATTTTGCATCTTTAAGACAATCACGTGGATTCCCTGAGACTGTGTCTAGAGGACACAGGAAGCACTGCTCCTGGGTAAGCACCCTGCACTCTTGCTGAGCATAAAAGAAATCTCTGTGCATCCCAACATAGCAAAAAGGTCTCTGCAACCACACATCTCCCAGGAACCAGATGTCCTGGAACCCCAACACATCCTGAACACCACAGGCTGTAAGAGGAATGCATATGGTATGGATCCCTGGCACATAAATGCAAAGCAACAGCCAACAAGGCTCTCAAGGCAAATGCAGCATTGTTTTCCACAAAATATCTGAGCAGACCTGTTTGCTTTGCTCATTCTTGATTCTTCTTGCATCCCTTGAACTCAGAGCATGAATTAATCTGCCCTCTCCATCAACTCACCTTGGGACAAACATGAGATCCACACACATCTAAGATGCACTTTTGTCAAATTTATGATGTTCATTGCTGAGAGGTCTCCCAGCTTTAACTCTGTACCTTTATTAAAAACAAAATCCCTCCTTATACTGGACAGGAACCTCTGCTAACACCCAAAATCAGGAAGAAAGTTGTTTCTTATGTGCTTGTGCAGTTTCTGGCTGCACAATAGCAAATCAGAGGTTTCAAAACTACTCTTAAAATCAAAATCAATTCCAAGGCAGGAGGAACAACTCAAATTTTCTGACTTTTCCTTTAAAAAATACCCAAACCAACAAAATCTCATCTCAGCAGCTCAAAAAAGTTTTATGAATCCTGATAGAAAACCAGACACATACTCTCAGCTTTGCATCAGATTGTTGCTTCCAGGGATGAAAACCTGGACATTTTTGTGAGCAACAAACATTTGATTCCCTCTACTGCAGCCTTGCTGGCACTTCATTTACATATAGAACAAGATTCCAGTCAAGCAATTCTGAACCAGAAAAGTTACTAGCAAGAATGTCACTTGTTTTTGGGGGGCTGTGAGCACAAGGAGGGAAGTCCTTAAAAAAGATACCAAAAATGGCCTTGGAAAAGGAAAACCAAATGAGAGCATTGCAACCAGGGACTCATATCTGCAAGAGCACATTCAATCTGATGATTCTGCATTAACAAAGGTTATAAAGCTCTAGAATAAGAGAAAAAGAAAAACCAGACATCACTGCCTAGTGTAACTATGGGCTTTCATACAGTAACACAGTAGCTGGTGTAGTTCTTCACTTCAGCAATTCTAATAAGTTAATTTCTCCAGTCACCTTCCTAAAGACATAGACCAGACCCCTGTGTCACATTACATTAACTGGCTACAACTGCTCAGCACTGTTATGTTTGGAAACGGGGATGGTGCGATGAGCCACAAAACTCATTCCCACAGGCTCCCTGACAAAGCATTTTCCAAGTCAAATTATAAGTCCTAACAGGTTTCTATAAAGAGAATTACTGAAGCAGGGCTAAAAACCCCACTGCTTTATCTCAGCCAGTGATCTAGTGAAGCGTGCAACTCCACCTCTGCTTCAGATCAGCCAAAAGGGGCTGCCAGAGAGCACAGGAAGTTTTTTAGCAGTGCTGCAATAAACATCAGGAGATAGCTGTGCTGCTGAACAGATCCCACACCAACAGAGCCCTGACTCCTCTGCTTCCCAGAATGTCCAGGCCAATAGAAGGCCACACCCCGGCACTGAAGAGAGCCTAAAAACTCCTGGCAGTTTATAAACTATGTTTGATGTAAGGATGCAAAGAATCCCCTCCCTCGCTGCCTTGCTGCAGTCAATCTCACAGAAGAAAGCTGTCAAAGTGCAATTCCAGGCATAAAGGAATATTTTGTACTGTGCAGATTCAAAGAATCAAAAACATGTTGAAGAAAACAGATCTTTCACCTTATGTTTGTAGCCTTTTTCCTTTTGCTTCCCTCTTTTCCGGGGAACAGGCAGCTCTTCAAACTGATGTCTTCCTTCAAAGAGGACAATAGCTTTCCCAGCAACCCAGCTTTTCTCTGAAGGTTCTCCTAAGGCATCCACATAGTACTCTCGGTATGGTCTCCCACTGGAAACTACTTTGAGAAATTCAACATAATTAACCCCTTGCATATAACAGAATAAAGACACACAAAAACAATCACAGAAAGTGGTAAAAATTTGCCAGATAATTTTCAATCACATTTTGCTTAATAACATTTCCAAATGAATGCCAGTTCGGGGGATTTCTGCTCAAAACTAAGGGAGACCCCTTTGATCCCTGCTGTCTATGTTCTGTGTTGCTACTCTCTGTTTTTAAGTTGTTTGGGTTTTTTTCTTATGAACAATAGATTAACGATGGGTCATCTTCCTAGAGCAGAGATTGTTTGCAAAGAAAATGACAAAGATATCTAAATATTTTTTCCTTGAGAGGCACAACATACCAGGCAGGACATTTCTTTTCTGCTACTCCCTGATTAATGATTAAACAGTCCAGTCCACTTGACCGTTGGGAAAACACAATGGTGCTGGCAACACCCAGAACTGACATCCTTCTGGATATGATCTACTCACACAGGTTGAGTCTCCTCCACCACAATATATCCCATCTTGCTCAATGCTTTGATACCAAACAAACTCTTATTTAGGACACAAAACATATAAACAAACACATGCACACACACTACAAGGATTAGGTGCAACATGACAAAACATTAGTTGCAATGAGTCCATTTTTGGGGCACAAAGGTGCAGAATAAGAGAAGAAATTCAATTGTAAGGACACATTCAAAGATTTTTCAAAGGTGCTTTCTGTGCAAGGATGTTGAACAGACATGGTACAAGTAAGAACTGAACCGGTACTGGGTGTGCTGGTGAAAAAGGACAGGTCACAAGCATTAGAACAGAGCAAACAAGGCTTGAAAACAAGGGATATAAAGTTCTCCCTGCATTTTGCTGCAATGTATGCTTAACCCTCTCTTTCTGAACATTCAGCTTAGACTTTCAGCCCATTTGGTTTGTGATGCCTCTTCCAGGAGTGCCGGCACAGTGTGGCAGCCTGGCCTCAAGAGATGCTGACAGTGAGATTCTGACAAAGACCACCGAGAGGATAATAAATAATGACCAGACCAACATCAAACCACGGACAAAGATGGTAGGCTTCATCCATCCCATTCACAGTACTGGGACTTGAGCCACTGAGCCTCAAAATTCCAGCTCCAAAAATCTTTGAGCAGAAAGCTTGCTGAAAAAAAGGTAAACTGCCTTGAACAAAACATCATTCCTCAAACCCAAGAGAAGAGGTTTCTGCACGAGTGATAAGTTTGAAGCGACCTGCCTTGTTTTGAAGGGCTTGTTCCCTTGGCAACAGAGAGCCAAGGCAGGAGGGCTCTTTTTCCTACAGTGCATACAGAGCCCAGCAGCTCTACCTGCCCAAAGGCACCAGAGTTCAGATCCACCCACTCTGCCACCTTGGCATTGGGAAGAGGAGACCAGCAGATCACATACAGCCACAATTGGAAAATGCAATTTTCCCCAGAGCTCCATTGGTTTGAACACAGATAAAACAATGAGGAGAGAGTCCATCATGTGGCTGGAGATCAGGCCTTGAAGGAATTCATTAATATCATGTTTTCTCCCTGCAGAATTCCTTTATTAGAAATCCTCATACAGAGGCTGAGAGGGGAATACTGGACAGCTATATACATTAAATCCTGTCACAAGGAGGGATGTGGGGGAGAATATATGTCAGCATATCTTCTGGAAACATCTTTAACAGAGACCTGAGAGCTGGAAAGAGACTATTTAAAACAGCACATTCAATATTCTCTAGAATGAGGATGCATGTCTCCCAAAGGATGAAGGGGAAGGTGAAGAAATAGCAAGTAAGAAGACTACAGCAACCAGGCTTGAGGATGAGGTGAGCACCATGTAGGAAAAGCTACTTTGTGTCTCTAGACAAAAAGCAGCAGACACTGAGCTGACGGCCACTCAAAAAAAAGTCCACTTCTGCCCAGCACTTGTCCTTATGCTGGCAAGGGCCACAAATCCTGGGGAGAAATACATCAGTGAGTGGCAACCTCACAGGTCTAGAGCTGTCAGTGGCAGATGACAACAGTTCAAAGGGTTTCCAGGTGCCCATAGAACAAAAAGAATCAGAAGGGGAAACCAGGAACAACTAAGCCTTTCTGTTTGTGGCAGTCTTCCCATGGCAGCTGGTATGATCCTGAAAGCAAACGATTAATCACTTCCCTTCTGTTCTCTCTATCACTCACATACCTTTGTCTTGAGCCTGTAAGTCTCTCTCCCTTCCTGGCTCTCCCCTGTGTTCAAGTACATACAGCTCTGCCATATTTCCTCCATCTCTCCTCATCACACTCAGCTGACTCACACTATGCCCTAAACTTTCATATACATTGCTCCATCTCCAGGGTTTTCCAGTATTTCTCCATAAACAGCCCCTTGCTTTCTCATGCCAAACAAAAGCCAAAAAATTTCACTTCCTTGCACACATTCCCATCACACCTTCAGGCATTCAGCTGCTACCCTACACTCCGCTTCTCACCCTCTGCAGCCTCCCGTTCTCCAAGACTGGCCAACTCTCTGTGTCCTCACACACTCCAGTCTTCCCAGCTCTGCTTCGTCACCTGTTGCACCTCTCTGATCCACCTCCTTTTTCTCTGCATCTCTTTTTTGAGAGGCTGCTCTTTCTTCTGCACCACCCTGAGCTCAGCCCAGCTACTCATCCCTCCTATACTCTGTGAAGAAAAGCCTACATGTCCAACAGCTATCTGTGTCACTTCCACCAGCCCCAGCCCCCTCTTCCTCCTGCCACCTCCCTGATTTAGGACTGCTTTACGGATCTGGGTCTTCCACAGTAGGGTCTATTTCTTCATACCTTTCAAGAGCCAGAAGTACTTTTAAAATTAATTAAAAACTGCAGCACCCTGCCACACACAACACCTCCACTTTGCAGTCTGAGTAGATACAGTACCTTTCATTTTTGAGTGACAGTCCAGCACTGGGTCATGACAAATTGTGCATGGCCACCATGGGCGTCTGTTGAACTTGGCCCAAACAAGATCTCCAACTTCATACTTCACTGGAATAGGTTTCTTCTGGGCTTGGATCTTCAGGGAAAAAAAAGAACACAAGAAATCACTAAAGCTTCAGATGCTTTTGAAGAGATTTGCCTCCCCCCTGTATGCAGATTGCATCAGACAGCAGAGACATTTACATTAAAAAGCAAGTCCTTATTTTTACTTAGTGGCTCCTACCCCTTCAGAGAACACAATGGTTCTCCCCATCCTTCTGAAAAAACAAAACAATAAGAGGATTTGAGCAGGCTTTTGTTATATTTTAGTGAGGGATATGACCTCTTGTAAATGACTGCACTCAAACCACATTTGAGCACTGTAAATATCTGGAATCACTATTAACCCTCATTACTTCACTCACAACAATTTGTTCATTTCAAAGGATGAAACGTCCAGAAAAAGTAGTAGAAGAGACAGCAAAATTTTCCTGACTGAAAGGTGATGAGAACAGCAAAGTAAGGTTTTATCAATTGGAGGGAGAGGGGAAGTTGGGATGTACAAGTTAGTAACTTTCCTACTTCTTGGATGTGCTCAGGAAAAAAATGCACCATAAAGTGTTTGAAACCAAAGATAGGCATAATCAGAAAAACACCTTACATACTAATGTTTAGTTTATATGAGAAAAACTGTCATTGCTTTGGCCCAAAACTACAGAGCAGAAAGGGAGCACAACAGCAGCCACCCCCCTCTAGGAGACAGATGGACACACTGACCTTGCCTGTCTCCAAAACCCGCTCACAAATATCAACTCTGTAAACAGTCACCCAAACCCACTCAGCTTCCCAGGGCTGCACAGTGACCATGAGAACACCAAAATCTTTCAACACACAAACCCTAAGGCTGCTTAATGCCATTTCTGTATCACTGTCCAAGAGCAGAGAGCAGATCCTGTGCCATTTGCTCTCTGGCTGGATGTGCACCACCAGCAGAAACCTCTGCCAAGGAGAGGTTTGGTGTGTTGTGACTAATTGAGCCAAGCCAAGGTACAGTAGGTTTTCACAGGAATCAGGAGTCCCTATGCCCAGCTGTGACGTATCCTGCCTGTTTAGCAGCACCCACCAACACATTCCAGGTGGGTTCAGCATTTAAGAGCTCCAAGAAGTGCTGGAGGTATTTCTCCTGCCAATAAGCAGGAGCAATATGCTCCTCATTAAAGCTGTCCTAGTACAAACACACACCTTCTCGCTTCACTTCTCCATCCTGCTCACCACTCTGCTTGAGGCACGTCTCTTGCCATTCCCAGTTCGACATCCCAGCAACAAAAACACAACAGACCTCTCTAATAAAAGGTATAGTCTGCTTCAGGTTGAGTTTTATGGGTTTTCTTCATGTGGTTAAAGAAAATACAAAAGGATAAATAAATCCTGTCACATGAAAAAAAAAGCAGGTAATGATGTTACAGACTACATTGTTGAAATTCTTCTCACTCACTCATCAAAAACCACACAATAACTTACAGCTGAGCAGGAGATCAGGAACAGGAAGGCAAAACAGCACTGGGCAGGGGCTGCAGCGTCCACATCCATGAGCACCTGAGACGCTGCCCTGACTGCTGCTTTTTAAATGCAGATGTACTTTCAGATGCAAAACCCCCCTTATTTTGGTCCATTTCCACCTTGTATTCTTCCTGTAAATGTGACTTTTGCCTCAAATTTTTACACAGATTTCCATCCTGGGCTTTAAGGGGCACGTGTATATCCAAACTGATTATCTCTGATGTCGTGCATACACATACAATGGATGTGCATCTTACTGACAACTGTAACCTGAGCACAGTCAGCCGGACGGAGCAGTAAAACCACCAGTAAAACCACCACGCTGGAGATTTGCCAGAGCCATTCACATTGATCCACCTGAGGGACATCCACAACCCCTGCCCCGAGGCAAGTCTGCATTTAAATCAACTCTTTGTCACCCTACAACACCCCACACTGGTGCCCGGATGAAAAGGTGGCTTTCAAGAAACTATTCAGACAATGCCTAAACCTCTCTTTCCAAGAAGTCAGCAGCTATTCTCATTCCTCTGGGGTTTGCTCTCTCCCTTCCCTGGAATAAGCAGTCAGGTGTTGAACTCATCATCACCCACCACAAAGGCCCCACAGGGATTGCAGAGGCAGATTAGGAAGCACCATGACTCCAAGGAAGAGCTTCATGACAGGATGCACTGTAGCAGGTCACTGTCTTGCACACGATTTTCCTCTCTACTCTCCCTAAATACCACCAACCTGCCAGAGATGCCTGTATGTTTCCACAGGAAAAAAAATTTTGCTATTGAGTTTTCAAACTTAAAACATTTAAAAAAACAACAGCAGAGGAGCGAAATCAGCAGTTGTTGCCCTTTCCAGGTACATCAAGGCTCTTCCTTTGCTGTGTGATGCAAAAATTACAGCCCCAAAGCGTATACATCTTGGGTCAGAATACAGCAAATTTCATTTCTATTACAATTACCATCTACTATGCCAAGATCAAACTGCTGATATATTCTGATGGCCAAAAATTCAGCCCTGAACTAATGGTAACTTCTCTGTGAGGAAAAGCCCAAGTTTTTAAAACACAACAAACATCAGATGTAGTCCCTACATCTGATCACAGCACTGTTCATCTTCAGAGGATGGAAATGTTCAAGTGTTTAAATAACAAGAAAACTTGTGAGCCACTGCACATCAGGTAGGTACCACGTTGTAACTGCAGTGGAGATACAACGAAGAAATCCAAAGCAGGTAAGAAACTTGTTTAGTGAGGAAGGGAAGGGCAGGGCCTTCCTCCATAGACAGCAACATCACAGTTTTGTATTGTTAGGTGTTCTAAAGGGAGTCAGTACTGTCTACTCTGTTATCAACTGTTTGGCATTAATTTGCTGTTCAGATATGACAAGCTACAGCCTAAACTCTAGACAATACACAGCATTTCAGATCACTTTGTGCTGGTTTTGGACAAAACAAGACTGTACCTTGCAGATGTTTTTAATCAAACCCTCTCCACTGATGCAAGACCCAAAGGATCACTGTGGAAGGGGTCACAAGCAGAGGTTCAGCAACAGTATGACACAAACACTACCCGCAAAGTCACCTCTTAAATTTGTACTGTGCCAAACACGGTGTGCAAATCACTGAGTGAAATACCAAACGTTGGTGCTCAGCTTCATGAGAAGGAGACTTTCTATCAGAAAGCCGAGTGCCTTCACCCTCTTGAAATTCTCATCATACAGCAAATAATGAAACTTATCAAGGAAAGAAAGCTTACATTTTGAAGATATTTTATTATGGTACATAATACTGCCAGTCCTCAACTGTCTGTCACCAATATTCCTACATTTAAAATAACTACATCATTAAAAAGTAGACAAAAAAACCTTTATCCAGTAACCACTTTTGGCTCTGTCATTGGAAGCTGCTGTTCAATCCATTAATCTTGCTGGAAGAAGTGGCACAAAGCAGAAAGCTCACAAACACATACACAAGGCTGACAGTCACAGTCTGCATCTTTCCTGCAGCACTGGACATCTCTGAATAACAATCAGAGCAGCACCAGCCCCTCCGGCACTGCTGGAGGCACAGCTGCAGACACTCCAACAGGGAGTGAGCAGGGATGTGACCATCTTGGCAGAGCCACAGCAAGACCAAACTGCACACTAAGGGGCAGAGATATATCTACTGTTACAGACATTTTCAACTTCATATACCCAAAGAGCCATCTGTCCAGATACCACAGCCACTGTAGATCTGTACACTTCCAACTCAGACTTGCTTTGGAAAGCCATTGTGGAAATATTGGCCAAGAAAGTCCTATTACAGTTTATTCCTGACTTAATTATAAACAAGACATTATTCAGTGAAGTAAAGGACAGAACATGCTTTTGGAGAAAGGCTGGGGCAGCAAAAAAAATTGTGTACAAGGACAGAGAAAAGCAAGAAGGAAGCCACTGACCTCTGAGAATAAGGGAGGAAGATCCTGCCAAGCCTGTTTCAGGCACGACCTGGACAGAATCAAAACCAGGGAAGAAAATAAAAGGAGGCGGCCACATCCAAAGGATAATTAACCAATACAGCATAAATAATGACATTAATGGCTTTTTCCTCTGAGTGTGCAGCAGATACCTGCCCAGGGCCCTGCAGCAGGAGCACGGGGATATCTCCTGAGCAGATCTCACCACACTGGGAACTGCCAGGTACATGAGCCCCAATCATCAGTGCCAGGGGCAGAAGGCAGCAACAACTGTGCCCCATAAACTTCCAGTGCTCTCTTCAAACCTCCTCATTGCCAGGGCAGCAACTCCTGTGCTTCTCCCTGCAGCCCATCTACACCCAGGATTACAAACAAGCTGTTCACCATACTTACTTCTTATTAGTTAGAACTGAAAGCTTGGTGAAGGTCAGTCCACTGCCTTCCCCGCAACCAACTTTTATTCCTTAAAACTCAATGATCATTATTTTTTCCTAACAGGAAAAAGAGATGACAAGGAGTTCACCTAATTCCTACGAGCAACCAACCCACTCCTAGATATGGCTGAAGTGGCTGAAGATCAACAGCTTTTTGCATCAGGATAAAAAAAAAAACAAACTTGAGAGAGAGATGACATTTGAAGGCACCTGGATAGCCTGGGCCAAATGGTCTGCTGGAGAGGCAATTTCTACAAGGGCATGGAGTGACAAGACAAGGGGCAATGCTCTTAAACTGGAAGAGGGTATGTTTAGATTGGATGTTAGGAAGAAATTCTTTACTGTGAGGGTGGTGAGGCCCTGGCACAGGTTGCCCAAAGAAGCTGCAGCTGCCCCATCCCTGGAAGTGTTCAAGGCCAGGTTGGATGGAGCTTGGAGCAACCTGGTCTAGTGGAAGGTGCCCCTGCCCATCACAGGGGCGTTGGAACTAGACTGTC
Organism: Neopelma chrysocephalum; assembly: GCF_003984885.1. Lineage (NCBI taxonomy): Eukaryota > Metazoa > Chordata > Aves > Passeriformes > Pipridae > Neopelma > Neopelma chrysocephalum. The sequence continues at coordinate 7,589,447 of NW_020897720.1, forward strand.
TTTACAGTCCCTCCCAACCCAAACCATTCCATGATTCTATAAAGAATTTATCTACTAACACAACCAACCACATGGTTGGTGTCACAGGCGCACAATGCCCAGGACATACCACTCCCAACTCCTGCCATTTCACCATCACACAACAGGTTATTCACCCTCTTCCCTTGCAAAGAAGGGGCAGCAACTGGGGCAAATTCTCCCTATTAAAAGTACTCCCAGAACTAGCCTGGAAGGGTATTGCTAAAGCTCCCCCCAAAATTTCCACGAGATGCTGCTTCCCTCCAGCTAAAGCTGAACCTCATTGAGTTAACTTACAGTTCAAGACAAATCAGAGCAGCTTCAACCTCAGCCCTCTGAGCTCAGAATTATCCTTCTGTCCATGCAGCTCCTACCACAGGGGAGTCCAGGTCCTTTAACTCTGATCACACAAACGAAGCAGCAATGGCTGCAGTTCCCATACAGTGACTGAGAGTCAGAGACAGTTAAAAGGTCAGTTCTTATATCTGTACTGCTCTTAATGAAGGGAGGGTAGAAAGATATGAGTGATTCATGGTTCATTACTTCACTCAGCTCCAACACTCATGCACTGAGAAATGAATGGACACAGATAGAAGGAAAGAAAATAGGAATTGGGAAATAACCTTTGCTTGTGAATGTTGTGTGGAAAGGTAAGAAGGAGATGAGACTAAGAACAACACCAAAGCAAAGCTCAGAAGTGAAATTACTAACTGCTTGTGATGGAAGCCAAAATTTAATCCTCATTAGGAAATACTCATGTTTTAAATATTTTTTGAAATCAAAACCAAATCAGTTGGAAAAAAAGCCAAGAAAATGGAAAGAAAATTATATCTACTTGATATCTTAAGGAATCTTTGAAGCCAAGCAAAAGGGTCACCAAAGTTTCCTCCATACAAAGTACCACTACCACGCATATGAGTAAAAGCATTCACAGAGAGAGACTGAGATGCTGACCCTGCACTTGCTGTGACAAAACTTACAGGAATCAATCCCTGCACAGACAAAGGGGTAAGCCCAGCTGGAGTCCATATGGCCAAAACCCCCACCCAAACAAACCACAACACCTACACGCCATATCTGCCAAAACCAGAGTAATAATCACACCAGTACTTTATGTCAAGCTTCAAGTCAAACAGAGCAGTTGGAGAAGCCTGTTGGAAATTCCCAGGCAGCCTGTGCTGCTGGGGACCTGTTCTTTGCCCCAACTACTCCAGTCTTCCTTCAGCTTCAGCAGGGCAGTAAAAAGCAAACAGGCATCTGACCTACACTGATGCCTGAGAAAGTACACTACCTCTTATCTGGGATCATTATCATTCAGAAGTGTTAAATACTCACTAATTAAATATTCACAAGCAAAAAATACAGCAAACATTATGATGCAGGCCAAACTTCTGTTATCAATAGTGCTTGTGGGTATTTGTTGTCTTTGGCCAGTTTTTACTACCCTTTTCCAGGGTACTAAAGTTTTCCAGGGCTCATATGTACATATGAACTACCCTGAAAGGTTAAAACCAAGAGAGCACACTGCACCAGTTAGGGTAATTCCTACATCCTGAAGCATTTCTATCAAGGTCAGGAATTATCCACACATTAATTTAAATAAAGAACGCACTGATAAGTCTCAGTCACCAAAATAACTGATTAACGGCAACCCTGCTTCACTTAAACAAGATAGTTTTCCTTATGGATTGGATGGAAGAGCAGTGCAATAGAAACCTTTGGCACTTCAGCAACCTAACAATCAGAAATGCACCTAACAGCAAGGTTTGAGGGAGGCAGAAGGAGGAAGTGAGAGAGAAGGGATATGATCTCACCCAGATCCCTGGTGCAGAGAAATCCACAGACACACAAAGACACAGATGATTACAAACCACTGTCAGGAGCCTGAAGCAGAGGACAGACTCTTCTCCTTGCTTATCTGCACACATTTTAAATGGTAAACCACATTCTTTTTAAATCTAGCTCTTTTAATCAGACCTAGTTGTTTCAGCAAGAGAGGAACTGTTGGCATTACAAGAACTTTGCAAACTCTCACAAACAAATACCCACAAATATCTTTTTATGTCAGAGAACTAGCAAAAAACCCTCAAACTGAAACCAGGTCATCAGATCTGTCCGTCTTTCAGCCTTATTTTTGTGCTCTTCTATATATTATCAAATAAATTGTTTGCAAGCAGAACATCTGATAAACACAGCATTCATTTTTCAGAAATGAAGTTTCTAAATCCACAAAATGAAAAACAGATTCACACTATGCAAAATGCAACTTGGCTATTTTAATTTATATATGTAAACTCTATCCTGTACAGCTCAAGCTGTAACCGCAATGAAGCAAGACTAGAGAACAACATGCACAAAGAGTGAATACTGTATTAGAACCTCAACAGCTAAAATTTGGGAATTTGGGTTGAATTCAATGACATTACCTAGCCTGTTGCTTGTTTGGGTTTGGTGGTTGTTGTTTGGGTTTTTTTAGTTCCACTGGCTTCTTTAAAAACAACAAACATTTAAGGAGGGCTTGCAAATTTCACTTTCTGCAGAAATTTTTATTTACTCACAGGCAAGGGACAATCCCACTTTGTTGGTCCAAATGCAAAGATGCCACTTACACAAAACCATAACAACCTCCTCAGAACAAGGTGGCATTCAGCATGCAAGTCCCCCCGCTCAACTGAACCATTTTTCCAAAATAAATAAAAATTCCATTCACACAAAATTCAATTTTAATTTGCACTTAAAACCTCAACTGCTTTTACTGCATCCCTACTAAAAACAAAATCAGAATTTTTGAACACTAGCAGAGCAATAAATTTATCTCGTGCTTATTTATTTCTTGATAACCACACTCAGAGCCATGACCTGAGGAAGGTTCACGCTTCAGGCATCAGGTACTACAAACTTATGCTTCAGGGAGGCTTCCAAACCTTTCTGTGGTGAACCCAGCTTCCTAAACATTGTGAGCATGCTGCGAGAGAACAGCCAACCAGAATCACGAGGAATCTGACTCGTTTTGCTGCTGTTATTTAGAAATCTGTGGGTAGTCACCACATTAGCCAGAACAGTAGGAAGTCTGAACAGGTGCTTGGGAAAACCAAACAAAGTAACATCAGGGCAAGGGGAGGAACTATTAAAAGGGTGATAACCAGCCTGCTCCTCACCCTTCTCTGTTAGGCAACAGCAGGGATCTATCTTTCCATCAACAGTGGGCGGGAAAGTCATGAACACACTCCTCCAAAACAAGAGGAACATGGAAGCTTCCAGCAGAGCTGAGGGTGAGAGCCTTGCCGCACGCTCGAACACCGGAGGCCCTGCAGGAGCTGAAAAAAGAAACTGGAAGTTTCCAGTGTGTTGAGATCCTACTGTGCAGGAAATTTGCTGTTCACTTTTTCCTAAAAGATACCAAACCAAAGGGCACCCCATCCTTTGGCCAGGGTGCAACACTTAGATTGCTCTATCCAACTCAACATTTCTGGTGTGTCACATACAAAAGTCAAATTCTGCATGTCTGAGAATGCAAGAGGAGTTCCCACTGCATTAGTTCTGATGAACATCTCAAAATTCAACAAGTTACGTTGCTATTTTATGATATTATTATACATATATTTTACTATAAATTTTTTTTCCTGAAGAGCCCAGCAGTAGGATGTGCCACCTCCAGCAGCACTCGCAGCTGTTCGATACCACATGTAACCCAGAGAAAAAGCTCCCTATTAAGAACTCACAGAAAACTTTACTTGGCAACCCTACCTACCCCAGTGCTTCACCCCTCAAAGAACAGGGAGGGATGGAGAGGCACAAGAGGAAATCTCCACAACTGGAGACGTGCCATCCCTTCCCTGTGATTCAGTCACCAATAGCGCCCCTGAACTGCTCCCTTCCCCAATGCCAGGCACGTGGTGCCCCTTCCACCTGCAGCCTTGCTGCCTCACCCAGAGTCCTGGCAGCACCTCAGCTCCAAAAAAGTAGCAGGCAGATGCTGCCAGCTGCCTGAAAAGCACCTGTGGATTGTGCAGCTCTGTCATTGCTGAGGCTACAGCCAGTCCAGACAACAAGGTGGGACAACTTGGTCCAACCCTTCTGCTTGAGCTGTGCTAGAGATAGGAGTGAAGGTGATCAGCCAGGGCCAGCCTACCCTTGTGAGGGAAAAGAATGATACACAAGGTGACTTTTCTCCCAACTTCTTTTTGCCATTTTTCCAAAGACCTGTGTGATATAAATCTTGATGCAATCTTAATGATAACCACAGAAAGTCAGCATGTCCACTTTAACAAGTGCTCTTTCATCCTTCCACAGAGGCAAAGCACACTGCTGAAATTCCTCCTGGCTTCATCAATGCTTTTGGACACACGAGAGATGGATGCACACCAAGGCCATCTTTATCTCTGTCACACATTTAATCACTGCTGCAAAGCTACTGTGAGCAACCACACTGGAACCAGATTTCCAATTTAACAAGAACAGAGAACTTCAGCTGGCCCCTGCCAGGGGCATCAGCCTCTGCTCCAATACACAGCAGCATTTTCCCCTCTCCTGGGCACTGGGGTCAGTAGCACCTGCTCAGATCAGCCAAAGCAACACCTGTGCTCCTACCCAGGACTGAACCACTGGGACTCCAAACTCTTCAACTCCCAGCCTGTGTCTGCACAGCACCACAGCTCTGCACAGCTCTGCAGCAATGCCAAACTTACTCGTGCTACCATTCCGCTCCCTTGCTGCAACTACTGGTGGGAGAAATGGGACACACTCCTGAGGGGGCCCAAACACCTATGCCCTGCAGCTGTCCTCGGTAACACTTCTGCTACGACCCCACTCCTGTCCCACTGGCAAACACTGCCAGCTGAGCAAGGAGACCTCTCTAATCCCCAAGCATAGCTGTGAGGACTATCCTTGAGCACCTCTAAACCTAAAAAGCACTGGACACGCCACCTGCACCTGCCCCTGACCCTCCCCCCAGAGGCCTCAAACCATGAGTAGCTCTTGGCAGCCCTACCCAGAGCAGTGGCACAGCAATGCTGGTGATCAGTGACAGCCCTGTCCCAGGGCACCAGAAAGCCCCTCACCCCGTGCACCAGGACTTTGATGTCTCCAGACCACAGTTTCCAACACCAGCTGGATATTAAAACAGTAACAACCCACCCAAGTGAAAGTAACATTTGAACTTCCAGTAACTATTTCAGCAAACTGCAACTTTTCCCAAGCATTCCTGTACACTGGACAGCAGAGTCAGGCAGGGGACACACCTGCCTGCTCCAACACAAATGCAACATTATCTTGGAATCGACACAAAATTCACGCCCGTGAGACACTATTGCAAGGTGTTCTGTACCTCAGCAGTCTGCAAACTCTATCACAGGAAAATAACTCTGATGCCACGAAATTATATGCAAGCAAGGCTATTACTGATAAGTAAAATTCACTAGACAAGAGTCTGTACCTGGGAAGAGTTTAAGGGTCTGAAAATCAATAAAGGTTGAAAACTGCTGCTCTAATTCAAAACAGACTCTCTTACAGACCTTTTCCACCTATTAACTTGGAAATCCTGGCAATGCCTTAGCCACTATAAAGGATTTAACTCCCATTTTACTGAGTGAAGACTGCATTGCACAGCACAGATAGCTCCATACAGACAGAACAAAACACGGGTCATAGTTTTTCTGTTATTAAAAGTGGCATTTACATGAATTTTGTTGTTTTTTTAACTCCCAGGACAAGCCCCAGCCTGCTAGGATTTCTTCCTTCAAGTGTTTCTATTCCCTGTGCCTTTCTAAACACCAGAGCAAATAACTGAAAGACAAAATTACTATATACAAGAAACTGCCAGTCACAAGGAGGAAAAACAGATGCGTAGTCCAAGCAACACTGATTTTTGAGTTGTGAATGTCTTTTTAAGAAATACTGTCTCAATTATAACTTAAAAAATACCACTTTCCTTCTTGGGGCTCAAGTAGCTTGTTAATCACATTCAGAGTTCACATCTCTTGAGTGAGCTCCAGATTTGTTCAGTTAACACAGGGAAATTAAAGAAAGACTTAATTGTTGTACATCACGCAGTTAACCCCACCTCTGGGAAGGCAATGCAATGAGGTGCAATGAGAAGCTGCTCCACTGCAAGAGGCAATCAACAAATCCACGACTACATGCAGAATATGCTGCTTTGAAGTCAAAGGTTACTGCTACAGCATCAAAATGAGCCACTACCATTGATTTTAGCAAGGCCTCAGAAGAAGCTGTAACGGCAAAACTAGAATCACTGTACCCTCAGCAACCTAACATTTGTTAGAAAAAAAATGAAGTTGTGGGAGATACACTTTTCCAAAAAAAAAAATCCCCAGCATGTAAATACAGAGACAGCAGAGGTAGCAGAACCTGAGAGGCAGCATCTAGTCTAAAAAACACCTGTAAAAGCCCATTTTGCTACTACTATTGCCATTTTTTTCCTGTAACAGTAGTAGGTGATGAACTCACATGCTACACTGTATAGAGCTGTATCAAGCCATGCTGCTGAATAGCTGAGTGCAGTCTACACTCTGGCAACAATCTTCAGCAGAGACTTGAAGTATTTATGACTGCGGACAGTACATTAACCAGGACACTGCTTGAACAAAGTCTCTCTTGCTCAAGTTTTAAAAATAAGTTTTAAATATAGAAAGCAGAAATTACATAGAGGTTTCTGCCATTACGTTCAGCAAAACCTCACTTTCAAAACTGTCCAATCTGCAAGAAAATACCTCTGGTTTTGCTATTTGCACACGGACATGTTCAGCTGCAGAACATGAAGTGCGAAGGCATCGATCACTGAAATTTCACACCGCACTCCAGGTAGCCCGAATATCCATATTTTCTAGAGAAATACACATACAAACAGATATTTTGCACCTAATCAGTAATATGCGATTAGAGAACAAATACAATGAAACAACAGGGTAAGAGCAATCACAGCCAAATGCTACAATAAATGCTTCCAGGATCCAACCTGCTGTGCGGGAGAGCTCTGGATCCTACAGACTGTTCAAAACCCTGCTGTCACTCAGAGCAAGCTGCTCTCACACCCTCACACCCAGCGGCTCCTGCTGTGACAGCTCCTAACACCCACCCACTCACACCTCCACCACCATCAAGAGGTGATGCTGCTTTCACAATGCGATGGTGCTGCAAAGTCATTAAAGACCTCAAAAATTTACAGTCAAGCAGTAACACAGACCAGGACAGGGCCCCCCACCGTGGAGATATCCACTCTTCTGGATACCCACCACAGCTGAAGTCCTTTATGGGTAAGTTTAGAGATATCCGAGACAAGAATGCCCCTCAGTGGGTATCCAGGCTGCACGGCCAGGCATGATCCAGCTACATGCTCTTTTCTGCAAAATAATACCATCTACTAAACAGTGGAAATCTTAGTGGCAAAGGGGGATGTGTTCAAGATTAGAGGCACAGGCACTGTAGAACACAGAGCCCGTTCTCTCCAGGTGCACATAGCAGGAGACAATGCCTGCAGGAAGCACCAACAGCCAAACGGAATTCATCTCCCCACCAGGAATATGTCAAGTGACCAAGGAAATTTAGTTCCCTGCTCAAACAAACCACTGCTATGTCTATTGTATCTCAGGGATATAATGTTACCAGTAGTTAGTTACACCTCGAATCAACAGTCTGTAGTAGGAGATTCTTTCAGAAATGTTTACAGGAGTAGTGAGGATCACGTGGTGTTGGTTCCTTCATTTTATTTTTAGCAGAGAGAGAAATGGCACCAGACACGTCAGTTAATAAACCAAGAACCAGAGGAACTCTCACACAATCAAACACTTTCAACGAGAGTACTCTCCCACAGCTGCAGATTAGAACAGAACTCAACTTCATTATGGATTAATTCTAGGCTTAAAGAGAGGACTCTGCTGGCCTTCAGTACTTTTAACATTCTGCAAATGGTGTGATTCTGGTAAAGCAAAAACATTCCAGGAGCCCTACACACATGTCCCCCTCATTCCTTACACCCAGCTACTGGAAGCAGCCATCCTTAGGGATGAAAGATCTGGCTCTGGATTTCCCTGTACCTCACCTTCCTCACTGCCATCACCCAAACATCACAGTCCTACAAGGAAACAATACAAAGAGAATGAAAAGCAACATTGAACCTCGTTCGAGCTCTGCACATTCTGCAGCCTGAAACCATCAGGGTCCTGTGGAAAAAACAGCTCATGAATGCAAAATTTGCATAACACCCATCAGGAGGGGCACAGATGTACCCTAATCCAAGAACTCTCTGCTTCTGAGTTCTCAACACTGCAAATCAAATGACTTGAACATACTTTGTGGGTAGCAACTAAAACCCAACAAGCCGGCAAAGTGAAAGTGAAGTAATAAGGCATCAAAAATTACATTAAAGGAGCAAAATTTCAGCACAAGAGTTCTGCCAAAAACAAGTCCACCTGCTCCAATTCCTCAGCATCCAAGTTCAAGCAAGACCTATGGCACTCAGACCTTCCGTGGCTGCACCCATCTTCCCCAGCACTGGAGTCCGGGCCCACTTCTCCTTCCAACTAGACATAACACAGTTCAGGATCTCTGCAATTTGCAAAGGGCAGGAGAGCTCTACAGACAAGCTCATATCAAGATGGGAAAGAACAGAGATATTCAAGAACAACCACCCATTTAAATTTAAATGTTCCTAACCCAACATGAGCACAAGGCAGCAAACCAGCAGCTGCCAGCCATCACTGCTTCACCACCTCTGGAAAAAAAACAAGACCCAAGAACATTTCCTTCTCCACAATACAACATCTGTCAGGAGCTGCTGGGAACGTCAGACATACTTAAGGGAACATTAACTTGACACTTAAAATAGCTTCGCTTCAGAATATGCACATCCCTCTTTACAAGTGAATGGTACCTGAGCAACCTCTGTCCTGTTTGGGGCAGTTTGGGAGCAGGAGACTGCCAGGGCTATTAACAAATCCCCAAGCAAAACAATACCTGCCACCAGCCCTCCTGCCCAGAGGCATTACTTTGCATGCCACTAAAGACTAAACCAAATTCTGGTCCTTGTGCTGGAAGCACTCTTGATATTTCGGAAATCAGCCTTTTCAAAGCAAGATCTAGTGAAAAATTCAAATCTTGCAAGGGGCAGACAGAGATACACACACACTTCCCTCTTGGCAAAACAGGAAGTTTGAGCAGCAGTGGCACACTCAAAATCATGAGCCTCAAAAATGAAAGCTCTGAGACGGTCTCACTGTAAGGTGGAGGAGCCCCATCATCAGGCAGAATAAAGGTGATACCTGAAAGACTAGCCTAGCTATGACAAGCCTAAAAACAGCTGTGCAGAACTCCCAGGGATTTGTGGTAGTTGTTTTGGGGTGGGTTTTTGTTTCAAGTTTTAGCAGGCTCTCAAAAAAAGGTTGATTCCAGTTAACCAAACACAAATGAGACAGGAATTAAATGCCTACATGAATACATGACCTGAGGAGCAAGCCTGGTTATTTCTAGGTACTGTGTCATGTTTAACAATTAAAAGATTTTAACTGTCTCACTGGTAACTTGGCACAGAGGAAAATCTCTATCTCTTCCCATTCCACAGGCAGTGGAGCTAAAATAAAGGACCACTCTGATTAACAAGCATTTACTAAAGACAAAATGCAAAACATGAGGAAAGAAGGACCCTGGGTTGCCTAAAAAATGCTTTTCTTCTTTGTAGAGTTTTTTTTTTTCTGAATGCAGTTATGCTTTTAAGTCACCAGAACAATCCAGCAAGGCTAACTACAGCAGGAAGGCGGTTTTACTGAAAAGTCAACCCTCCTTGCATATTCAAATAACAGGCTTCATCACTAAGACAGTTTTGTCACCTTACTAGCAGCAGTTCTGTGGCCACCGATAGCTGAAGCAAGTGTTGTGAAAGTACCTCTGCGAGCTTCTGTTTACAAAGTGAGACCCTCCCACAACCGCATCACCGAGCACATGTCTGCGAGAGATCCCCGCTTTGCTCTGCAAAACAAAGCTGAGGATATGCACAAACCTCAGACCCACAGCAGCCTCTCACCACCAAAGACTACAAGACTCCGGGATTCTTCCCAAGGAACGCTGAAGAGTATCCACGAGCTAGAATTCTACCACAAACAAATGAACCTGCCAGCAGCATCCTCTTGGAATCACCACTTCCCTGGGCACTCTATGACAAGTGTTTCCCCACCTCCTAGAGCGCACACCAGGAATGCCGGATGTTCCCAAAGGAATAGAGTCCTGATCCCCAAGTGCTGCACGCTGCAGCAGGATCTGTCCGGCATCTGTGGCTCTACTGAAATTAAAGAGAGCAAGATGGTTTCGATATTACTGCTGTCAAATGAGTTAATCTTCAAACCTCGCACCAATATGTAAAACCCAGAGTATCCTCCATCAAGGAACCTTAAGTTTGCAGAAATATATTTTAGGAAATATGCAAAAAAACCCTCTGAAAATCTGCAGGAAATATACATACACAGCTGAAAATAAAAAAAAATCACGCTGAGAAACATCCCTTATGCTTGGGTTCAGAAGAAAATTACGCAAAAAAAAGAAGTTTAATGCATCTACCTCCTTTCAGAACTCTTGAAGTTCGATCAACTTCTTATTGAATATATTATTAAAAAAACTAAAGGAATTTGTGAGTGTAGAGAGAAATCGGAAAGGAAAAAAAAGTCAGCCTGAATAGGAGGCAATGTTTGTTGCCCGTGAGGTCTGTCAGGCCATGACACGGCCTCTCCCCGGCCACCGCCAAGGTCTCACAGCTCGGGAACCTCAAGCCGGGCCAGACAAAGAGCCTCTGACAGCGTTACAGCCGGAGCGGGCAGGAGAGAGGAACGCTCTGCTCCTCATCTCCACTGCACTCAAAACCAACCCCGTAACAAGGCAAAAAACTCCACTGAACTCCGCAGCGAGTTCCCGGGCGGAGGAGATGGTGCCTCTTATTGCTGACGGGAGAAAAAGCGGCGGGGGGAGCGCGGGCGGCCGCACCGGGACACAGGTGCGCGGCGAGCGCGGTGACAGCCCGGCAGGGTCCCCTCGCTCGGTAAGATGGCTCCTGCCCTCGGGGTGCCGGGGTGAGGCAGGGAGCGCGGCCGGCCCGGCCCCGCCGCACCGCAAAATGGCAGCGGCCGCGGCCCCCCCGCCCGCGCCCCGACAGTGCTTACGAGCTGCAGAGCCGCCGAGGACTCCGGCTTCTCCCCGGGGCCGCCGTCCGGCACCGGCTCGCCTGGCTGCAGGCGGCTGTCGGGGCCCCGCTGTGGCGCGGGGCGGCCGCGGCTCCGCGAGCCGGGCTCTGCCGCCACCTCCTCCTCCTCGTCGTCGTCGTCCTCCTCCTCTTCCTCGTAGTCGTCGTCGTCGTCGTCGTCGTCGTCGTCCTCCTCCTCCTCCTCCTCCGGCGTCTCGGCGCCCTCCTCCTCCTCCTCCTCCGGCGCCTCCTCTCCGCCGTCCCGCAGGAGCAGGGGGAAGGCCCGGGCCCCGCGGGGCGCCTCGGCAGCCGGGTCCTGCGGCGCGGGCAGGCGGGGGGGTGGCGAGCCGGGGTCGGGCAGGGCCTCAGCGCCGTCGGCAGCGCCGCCGAGGTACTCGGCGTTGATCATGGAGGCCAAGTCCTGCAGCCGGCGCAGCGGGATGTAGCAGGACGACGGGTCCTGGCCGTAGCCGGGCTTGGAGGCCGCCAGCTGCATGGCGGGCGGCTCGGGGCCGCGGGCCTCGCCGAAGGGGCCGCCCTTGGGCTCGGCGGCCGCCAGCGAGGTGCCGAAGGGGACGAGGCAGCTGCGGCGGCTCACTTCGCAGGCCTGCTCCATGCCGGGCGGCGGGCATCCACCTGCGGGCACAGCACAATGGGGTCAGCCCGGCCCGCACCGCAAAATGGCAGCCGCGCCCGGGGGCCGCGCTCCGCTCCGCCGGCCCCGCTCCGCCACCGCCGCGCTACAGGCCCCAAGGCCGCGGCCCGGCCGCCCCGGCTCGGCTCGGCAACGGGGCCGCTCGCCCTGCCGAGCGCTGACACGGGGCCGCCGCTCACCTGCGGGTGCCGCGGGCGGCTCGGCGCCTGCCCCCGGAGCGGGGCGATGGGGAGACGCGCCGACCCGGCCCGGCCAGGCCCCGCCGCCGCCGCTCCGCCGCCTCCCTCCTCCTCCCTCCCCCGCATGCGCGCGCCCGACGCCGACGCCGCCATCCCGCGCGGGCGCGCGCGCGCGCC
>NW_020897720.1:7611654-7692883 GCF_003984885.1 Neopelma chrysocephalum
GGGGAGGGACTGGGAGCCACATCCTGGAGCTGGAATGAGGAATCAGCTGGTGTCCTGGCCCCTGGGGTGCTGGCTCCACCAGGGCTCAGCGTTCCTCCCAGGACCAGAACCATACCCATCAGGATTCAGCATTCCCCCAAGGACTACAGTATCTCCACAAGGACTCGGGCATATTCCGTACTCCCCTCAGACCAGAGCCACTTTCCCTAGGGTTCAGCATCCCCCCAGGACCACAGCATCTCCCCAGAACCAGAGGATCCCCCAGGGACCACAGCATCCCATGCAGGACCAGCAGTGCAGGGGCGTGGCTACAAAGCTTCTCAGCCCCACTGACACCCCACATTCCATAGGGACTCACAGACATGTCTCAGCACCATGCAAGAGGAACCTGCAGCTCCCGGGTGGGCAGGTTCTGGTGGGGCACAGCCAGGCAGGGAGCGGTGCCAGGACCTGGGGACTGGGGGCAGGCGGCGGGGTGGGGGTGGGGGTGTGTGGGAACGCTGCCTCAGGAAACCAGCAGGATTTACTGGGCTACATGCTAAATCCCCCTCACAAAAGGGGCCTGTTCGTGCGGACAGGATGCTGGTGGCTCAGCCACACTTGTTTGGCCAGCAGAGCCTGGTGGATTAAGGACAATTGGTTCAGCCCTGACAGAAAATACCAGGAATGTTAAACAATAAAAACTGCCTCCAGTTGTCGTGGGGCTATGGGATGCCCCAGGCTGCCTCCCTGCCCAGCCATGGCCCCAGCTGCCCCATGCCTGGCAGAGCTGGTTCTGGCACAGCCCATGTACTCACTGCTGCAGCTCTGGGGAATTCACTGGGGGATGTGGTGGTGCCTGGGGATGGGGTATGGGCCATCCCCCTGTGCTGGGGCAGCAGGTGGGCACAGTGCTGGGCACTGCCAGGCCCCTGAAAATATCTCTGGGCTGCACTGGTGTGGATTGGGCTGTGGGGAGAAGACACTGCCTGCACCTGCAGCAAGTCCATAAGTGAGCAGGGACAGAGTGAGGCTGTGGCAGGAGGTGGCAAGTCCCTGCTCACAATGTCTCCTTGTGCCCCCTCCACCTGGCGTGAAGGATTAGCAAACCCACCTACACCTCACCCTGTGAAAGTGGCTGTGGCCCTGTTTTCCATGGAAAGAGCAGCGCAGGGTAAGCAAGAACTGCCTGCCCTCTGTGCTGTCCCCTGCATGGAGACCCCAGTCTGGAGTGAGGTAGGGGCAAGCTGGGCACAGCCCCATGGGGTTCAGCCCCCTGTCCGTGCACCCATCTATGTTCAGTCCCGGTCCCAGTCAGGATCTGGGCAGTCCCCGTGGGCAGCCTGGGCAGTTTGCCCTACAGAGTGTGAATGCCCCATTCAGGGCTGTGCAAAATGCATTGGTTCTGGCACATTATCGGACAGCTGGGATTCTTCCCAGGCAGGCAGGCTGCCGGGACAGGCAGGTTTCACACCTGCCAGTGGGCTGTCTGCCTCCGCCTGCCATGCGGGAATGGGGGGCTGGCTCCAGCAGAGAGGGGAGCAGGGCTGGGGATGGAGGCTGCAAGCATGTCAGTGGGGCTGGGATCCCCCCAGCAGCCCTGCAAGGGCCTGTGACATGGAGGGGACCCCAGGATGGCTCTGAAAGCTGCCAGGCTCCCCAGCACATGCAATGCACAACGCCCACGGCTGAGCTGAGTCCCACAGTCTGCATCCCTTGAGACCCCAGACCCCAGCACCATCACAGCAGCAGGCAGAATTCCCTTTCCAGCTGCCCCAGGCCTAGATCCTGCCCCACAGCACCTGCCAGTCCCCATCCCCTTGGGCTGGTTTGAGGCAGGCTGTGCCAGAGAGCCAGCTTCCAGGCTGAGAGAGCCAGCTTCCAGGCCGGGGGGCTGTGAGTGCAGCTGGGAGCTGGAGGAGGAAACTAGATCTGGGGGCTAACGGCCGGCAAAGCCCAGCCCTAGATGAAACCCTAAACCCCAGGAGTGGGCTGGCAGGAGGGGGCAAGACAGCTGCAGCCCTCCCTGCCCACGCTGCTGTCATTGCCAGGCACCGCAGGCAAAGGGGGAGCGAAGCAGGTATCAGAGAGCAGAGCCAGGGCTGGAGACCTCCAACTTGTGCTCCCAGGGGCAAGGGGGCTTTGGGGAGACAGCGCAGAGCCCATAACTCACTTTTATCTGGAGTGCTGGGGCTGGCCTGGGCAGGGGGGATGCAGGGGGTCCCCCGTGCACAGGGCAGGGCCCCAGAGCGCTTTCCCAGCCTGGGAGCCCACGGCAGTTGGGGGATCGGTTTCAGGGCGATGCTGGTAGCGGAGTTCACGGTGGCTTAGTGCAGCAGTGGCTAATGGGGAACAGATGCGAGGGTGCTTTGTGCTGGAGCAGGCCTGGAGGCACGGGAGTGGGGGACATCGCTTCCTGCACCTGTGGCACTGCCTCTGTGTCCCTGTAGAGTGGTCACAGGCCCACCGCGCTGGCTGGGGTGAGGAGGCAGCAAGGAGGCAGCCGCTGATCTGCCTTCCCAGCTTATATGAGCCCTTTGCCCCCCAGGAGCAGCCCAGAAACTGTGCTATTGGGGTCTATTCCAAAAAAATAATTTATCAGGTTGATATTTCACGTACATAAATATTCATCTCTGTGGCTATGTACAGATGCAGCAGGAGGCCGGCAGCAGTGGGGCTCCCACCCAGAGACACTTCCACCGAAGTGCTGGCCAAAGCCCATCTCCCTGGGCGATGCCATGGGCATCCCACACTGTTCCTGCCTGGACAGGATCTAACTCCCTCTGCCAAACAATGCCAGGCAGGTCTCAGCCAGGACTGATGGCTCAGTGCCCAAACGGAGCCAGGAGAGAGGGAAACCCTGCCCCAGCATTGCAGCTCAGGGCCCTGCCTGCCCACTGCTCACCCCAAACAAAGCAGGGAACCTCCTGGGAAGCCTGGCAGCTTTCAGAGCCAGAAACCCAGACCTGCTCCCCACAAGGGCAGAGGCAGCCTTGGCATCACCCTTCCCTGCCCGCCCTTAAGTCCTCACACTGGGGTAGGAGAAGAGGCGGGGAGCCAGTGGCAGAGGGTCATGGGTGAAGACGGAGTCGTCGGAGGAGCAGGAGCTGGCCGTGTCCTCACAGGAGGGTGAGTACTGCTCGAAGGGCATGGAGAGGTCCAGGTACTGCAGGGAAGGACGGTGCCATCACCACCAGTGCTGTCAGTGCCCATGCTGCCCACCCCCACCAGATCCTCCACCTCTCACCTCCTCTGAAACGGCTGCCAGTATCTTGTCCAGCCCCTCCACAAGCTGCTTGAAGGTGGGGCGCTGCGAGGGCACGGCGTGCCAGCACTCCCGCATCAGCATATACCTGGGGGGCAAGTGGTGTTAATGAGGTCTCACTGTGTCCCCTGCCTCCCCACCTGGCCAGTACTCACAGCTCATGGGTGCAGTTAGATGGCCGGTCCATGCGGTGACCCTCCTTCAGCAGCTTGAAGAGCTCCTCCACAGGGATGCCGGGGTACGGGGAGCCCCCCAGTGTGAAGATCTCCCACATCAGGATCCCGAAGGACCACCTAGGATCATGCGTGGCAAAGGGGGGGTCAACCATGTTCAAGGGTCCTTCCCCAGCTTGCCTCTCTGCACCCTGCAGTGCTGTGGGAGCAGGGATCATCACCTCTGGGGAAGATGTGCCCCACTGCTGCTGCCCCCATGGAGCATCTCCATCCTACTCATGGGGACCCTCCAGTATGTGCATAACTCCACAGTGCTGCCTTGTCCCACACAGACAACACACCCTCATTCCCCCCCAGGACTCACACATCGCTCTGGTGGGTGTAGACACGGTCGAACAGGGCCTCTGGTGCCATCCACTTCACTGGCAGGCGACCCTATGAGAGCAACCCCCTGCTCAGCTCAGCCCTGGCTGGGGGTCCCTGTGCCCCTCTCCCAGGACCCCCACTCACATTGCTGGTTTTCTTGTAGTAGTCGATGTCATGGACGTCTCTGGCCAAGCCAAAGTCAGCGATCTTCATCACGTTCTCTGCTGTCACCAGCACATTGCGGGCGGCCAGGTCACGGTGGATGCACTGCGGGGGGGAGCGTTGCCCACAGGGGTGTGAGATGGTGGCTCCGGTTCTGTATGTCCCCTCCACACACCCAGAGGTGCTGTTTCTCTCCCACACATCCCCCAGCACTTCTGCAGTAGCGGGGCCACCCCCTCATCAGGCTTTCTGCAGTGACAGGCGCACTGCTGGGACACACACTCCTCGGGGGGTGGGTCAGGCTTTGAGCCCCACATTTCTGGGGAGATACTGCCTTGAGCTTTGCTGGATGGGGCTGGTAGGTTCTGGACAGCCTGTGAGAATGGGTTGGGCTCCCTCTCCATGGGGACAGCAGGTTCACCGGGGACACACCGTTCTCCTGTCACCACCATGCCCTCCCCAGCTGTGCCCAGCACAAGCAGCCCGCGTGGGCTGTGCCAGCCCTACCCGCTTCGACTCCAGGTACTCCATGCCACGGGCCACCTGGTAGACGCAGGAGACCAGGTCCTTGAAGGAGAGCTGCTCCTCAGGCATTGCCGTGACGTCGAAAGCATAGTCGGGTGTCGGGGGGCGGCGGGCACGGAGGTACTCGCGCAGGTTGCCCTTCGCAGCAAACTCCACAATCACGTACAGCGGCCCTGGGAAGGGCAGCCACTCGCTCAGCTCCTGCCCTGTCCCTCCCCAGCCGGCCACTGTCCCCAACAGCCCCCATCCCCTGGTCCTGCTCCATGCCCTGTCCAAACCCTGCCCACGCAGCCCCCTCACCATCCTGTGTGCAGACTCCCAGGAGATTGATGATGTTCTTGTGCTTGTCCATGAGCTTCATCATCTCCATCTCAGATATGAGGTCAGCCAGGTCCTTGTCAGTGGCATTGTCTGGGGAAGGAGGGCAGTGTCATCGTGCCAGCTGGGTGGCACCCCAACCCAGCACTGATGCCACCTCTGTTCCTGGGACACTGGCACAGGAGTTGTTACCTTTCAGCATTTTGACAGCCACGGTGACGGCTCTGTCTGGCCGGTCTCTGTCGATCCCGTAAGCCTCTGCCCGCACCACCTGGCCAAAGCAGCCTTCCCCCAGGGGCTTCCCCAGCACCAGCCTGGCAGGGACAGGCAGAACCGTGAGAGACCACAGGGATGGCCCCACTCCCCACCCCCACATGGACGAATCCTGAGGGGCAGAGGCAGTGTGGCTGCCCCTCTCTGTCCAAGCCGAATCCCAGTGCCCCAGGGTACAGAGGTGCTGAGGTGTCTGGTGGTGGCCAGAGACCTCCCCGTCTGTCACCCACGTGCTGCTGTCCCTGGGGCAGCTGGGAGAGCAGCCCCCAGTCCCTGTCCCACATGGCACCGTACTTGTCTCGGGGGAACTCCCACTTGGCATCAAGGGGCAGGTCCAGCTCCATGACACCAGCCAGCATTGGGGCACAGCTGGAGGAGAGACGGGTGACGCGCATCAGGGATGTGCTGGACTTCCCGGAGGAGCTGGAGTCCAGGGAGAACTGTGGAGACCAAGGGACCTCAGCCATCCTGCCCCATGTTCCAGGGCCAAAGAGAGTCCCAACAGTGCTGCACAGAGACCCTCACTTGGAGCAATGGGGCGAGGGAGCCACTGGAGGCAATGGGGAGGGGCAGCCCCAAGGCTGGTAGCAAGGTAAGGTGTGATGGGTACAAGTGGCACTCGTGGAGCCAGTTGGTCACCAAGGTCCCCCATGTGCCCAACAGGGCTCCAGCTCATCACCCACCTGTCGGATGAGTGGGAATTTGGAGAGCTTGTGGACCGCCATGGGCTCCAGGTGCTGCTTGCTCGACTGAGTCTGCATCCGGCACAGCACCATGATGATGATGGCCATGGCCACGGCTAGAGAGCCCGAGGTGTAGATGATGATGTCTGTGTACTTGGCCTCAGGGGCTTCAGCTTCCCGCACTAGCTCCTCCTCTGGAGAGAGCAAACGAGTTGGCCTGAGGCATGTCCTCTGCATGCCGGGGGTCCAAGACCCCACCCCAGGACCCCACCCTACCTGGCAGGACGGTGAGCCAAGCAGACTGGTAGGAGAGGCCGATGGAGTTCCCTGCCAGGCAGGTGTACTCGCCAGCATCCTCCACGGAGACATTGCGCAGGTACAGCACCTCCACCTCAGAGCTGTTGATGTCTGCAGTCTGCCAGGGAAAGGGATGGATGGTCAGCATCCCTCTTCCTCGGGGGGCTCTGTGCACCCCTGTCACCACTTTAGGTTGGATATCTGGGATCTGGGTGCTTCCACCCTTTTTACCTTGAGCACTTGCACGTAGGGGACCCCGTCAGGACCGTAGTTGCTGCCGTTCACCTCAATGTGCTTCAGCCACTGGATGTGGGGCTGGGCATCGCTGTAGACCTTGCAGAAGAACTCCACATCACTGCCCACAAGGGCCGTGGTGTTGGCGGGCAGCCCGGCCTGCAAGATGGGCCTGTGTGGGGACCTCTCTGTGCACAGGGAGCAGAGCGGTGTCACTGACACAGTGGCCCAGAGTAGGGGCTCCTTTCTCCCTCCCTCTCCACCCACCATGGAGCCACAGAGAGCCATTCCCCAGCCCTACAGCAGACCAGTGCAAGACGAGCCTGGTCTCCATCCCACATCCCTGGGGTGCAAGGGACATGTGGACTGCACCAGAGAGAAGCCATGAAGCTCCTCCACCCCCTTCCCCTGACCCCAACCCCTCTGCCTGGCGTGGGGGGAGCCTGGACCAGCGCTGTGCTGAGGAGCCCTCACCCAGCACGTCCAGGAGGTAGCTGTAGCGGATGCTGCCAAACCTGTTTTCCACCAGGCAAGTGTAGTTGCCACGGTCAGAGGGCACCACACTCTCCATCACCAGGCTCCAGTGCTGATGCCGGAGCTGCCGACGGGGGAGATAAGGCAGCAAGGTGAGATGGGGGAGATGGATCCCAGGAGGGGAGGTGTGGTAGGGGGAGCTGGCCCGTACCCGGATGCCCCCGATGCGGTGCTCCCCCCGGAACTCGCGCCCATTCTTGAACCAGCGGATGCTGGGGCTGGGGGTGCCCGAGGCCGGGCAGCGGAACTTCACTGTGTTCCCCGCGGGGACTGCATACAGCTTCTTGTCCATCCGGTGTGGGTGAGTCCAGTAAGGAGCTGGGGACATGTGGGATATACAGTGGGAGGGGGCCAAAGGGCAGCAAGGGGCCTGTTCCCAGCTGCCTGTGCTGTCCCATGCCCCTGGTTCTGCCCCAGCTGCCCTTTTCTGCAGTGCCCTGGCATGGTACTGACCTCTGGGCACATAGATGGGCTCCTCATTTCGGTCTCCGTGGGGACTGTCGCCATCACTATCTTCATCATCATCACCTGATGCCAGGGAGTCTGCAAAAGGAAATGGATTGAAGGGGACATCCCTGACTGCAGGGATATTTAGGCAGTAGCTGCCTTGCTGCCCTGGGGGTTGCTTGGCAATGCCAGGGCCCCTACCCACTATGGAGATGGTGAAATTGCGCAGGATCTCCCCAGTCCCCCGTGCCTGGCACACGTAGAGCCCTGAGTCCTCATAGGCAACCTCCGAGATCTCCAGCAGACTCTGCTGGACATGGATGCGACCTCCCGAGACAAGAGGCCGAGACTCCTTGTACCAGACCACACTGGCACCGCTCTGGTTGGCATCACAGTACAGCTTCAGCACATTGCCCGGGTCCAGCAGGAGATGTTCTTCTTCTGACTCCAGCAATGGGCTCTCAAATAGCTCTGGAGAGACACGGTGAGTGCCCACCCTGGTGCTCACCCCTCCCAGGACCCCACCACATGCCCACCCCAGTGCAGAGAATATGTGGTGTGACACAAGCTGGTGCCCAGCTCTGCCACCCCAGAGGCGGGTGAGGGCTGGACTCTGCCCTAGGGCACAGGGACATGCTTTCCCCGGCGGCATGTCCTGTCCAAGGCCACACATGGCACCATCCTTCCACCACTCCCAGTGACACAGGTGCTCCAGCCCATTCTGCTTCACTCAACCCAGCAACAAACCCAGCCGGCCACCCATCGTTGGACCTTCACATGGCCCAGGCATGGCCGGGACCCCTACACCTGGCTGTCCCCGGAGATGCCCAGGCTGGCAGCAGGGCCCTGCCTGCCCATGGCCAGTAGCAGCGTGTGCACCTGGAGGGCAGACACCACCTGGCTGCCAGAACAGCAATACCAGCGCAGCCCGACTGCCCGCGTGCAGTGGCCTGGGGGTCAAAGTGCGTCCCCAGCCCTCTGCGTGGCCAGTACGGGTGGGATGTGAGGTAGCTGGGCCTCTAGTCCCCTGGGACACGTCCTCCTCCCGTACCCACCATGGCGAGGCACTGCCAGCACCTCACCAGGAGCCACACAGAACCGCGACAGCCCACGGCGGTCACGCCACCCTGCTCTGCCACGCATATCCACCGAGCGAGCCAAGCCTCCGCGGCACAGGGACAGCCTGTCTGGAGCCACCCTGCTCCTCCCAGCCTCCACACCTCCTCTCCCGGTGATGGAAACGCTGGTCCCCGTGCCATGTCCCCGGCTCCCGCCAGCCCAGCCCCGCAGGCAGAGCGGTGGGGCTGCGTGCCCAGGGTGAGCACTCGCACCCCCAGCCCGGGGCTCGCTGCCCATCTGGGATGGGGAAAGTATTCAGAAAGCATGACTCCCTTCCCGCCACCTCCCGGCCCCGCTTCGCCCCCCGCAGCCGTACCTGGTTCCATCGCCTTGCCCTGGGCAGCCGCCGCCAGCAGCAGCCCTGCCACGACCTGTAAGAGGGGCCGCATCTTCCAGGCCCCCGCGGCGAGGGGGGTCTCACCCTGCGGGACAGGCAGGGCCGGGTGAGCGGATCCGGGCGAGCAGCCCCCTCCCGTCCCGGGGCACCGGGGAGCAGCGGTGCGGAGTCCCCAGGGCACGGCGAGAGCGGGTGAGCATGGAGGGAAGGCAGAGAACGGGTGTCCCTGGGCAGTTTGAGATCCCTTACAAAGCCTCCCCCCCTTGGGAGTGGGCATGGAGAGGGGGGAACACCCCGTTTGGATGCCGGGAACACGACCCGTCCTGCCAGCGGCAGCCTCGTCAGGGCGCTGGGGGAGGTTTACCGGGAGAAGAGGGACAGTGGGGATTCCAGGGAGGGGGGAGAGTGTCCCGAGTGGGGATCCCGAATAGTCTCGGGGGCGAGGGTCGCGTTGTTACCGGTGGTGACGGACTCCCGCGGCGGAGCCGCCCGCGCTGCGCGGGGAGGGCCCGGGCAAAGTCCGGGGGCAGCGGGCTCAGCGCCGCCGCGCCCCGCACCGCGGCCCCATGGCGGCAGGACCGAGGACGGCTCTGGCTCCGGCTGCAGGCAGGGCTGGGGCTCGCTCCGGGCTGGCTCCCGCCCCGCTCTGCCGCCGCCGCGGGGGCGCGGGCACTTTGTAGGGGCGCGCTCGGGTTACAGTGGCCCCGCCCGGAGCGCTGGGAAGGCGCGGGGGGGGACGGGGACCGGCCCCGCTCCGCCGCCTCCTTTGCAAACCGACCCGCCGCCGGGCTGGGAGGATAGTGGGGGGTGTCACCGACCGCGACCCCCCCCCCAACAGCGAGAGGCGGCTCCCGGGCCCCGGCGCTGCACCATCCCCGGGAGGGTGAGAACGCGTGGGACTGCAAAACACCCGGGGCTGCTCCCCTGTGCCATCTCCCAAGCAGACCCCACGCGTGGAGAGCAGCAGATGGGTCGGGGGGACAAGGCCACCCCCGTTTTCCCCCGTGGCACCCCAGTTGCTGGGAGCAGGAGCATCCTGGCCCCGGGATGCCGAGGGTGCCCCGGCAGCAGTGCCCGCCGGCGGATGCCCTGGCCCGGGCTGGGCGCGGAGCGTTGCTGGGTACCCGGCAGACCGCACGCTAATTGCGCCGTAATTAGTTGTAGCGTTATCGCTGCCGGTGCCATAAAGCGGCTGTGACCCTCATTAGGAGCCCATAACGGAGCGTCATAAAACACCCAGAGGCTGCGAGCCAGCGTCGGAGTGGCCTAATCCGGCCCATAAACACTTCGTCCTCACCTTCCCCGTGCTGCTGCCTGTGCCGGAGTGGGCAGACCCCACCATGCCCAGGCCACGCTGCCCATCTGCCCACACAGGACCCCTAGGCACTGGGGGATGCCTGGCCTCACACACTGACCCAGTGTGGTCCCCAGGCACACCTTCCCCTGAGCATCCTGCTGCCGTAAAGGGGAGACAGAAGGTGTCCCCAGCACACGGCCACGGTCCGGTCCCAGCGTTGCTCTCCGTTGCTGCATCGCCATCTGCTTCACCATCTCTCTGCTTTCCAGCAAGACCTTCCACGGTCCTGCTGAGTCCCGCATGCAGCACTGTCCATGCCTGGTGTGGAGCCTGAGTTCGTGTGAGTGGGATGCACTGTCACCCCTTACCCTGTAGGGCCACACTGCCAGGGCCAAAGCAGAGCCATATCTGTACTGCTCCAGCACGCCAAACCAGCAACTTTCAGCATGACATGGCTTCATTATGAGGTCTGGTTGGTGCACCGTTCCCCTGTGCTGCCAGGGTGCTGGTCCCCCCCCGGGGTGCAGAGGTGCACAGAGCAGTCCCAGGGGCCAGCAGCCCCCAGCAGCTGTTCATTCCTGCTGATGCGTGAAGCGGACAAGAACATCAATTTCACGGAGCAGCGGCCACCCCTGCAGAGTTCACAGCGTGCCGGAAGCACAGAAAAATGTTGGGTTCAGCTCAATTCGAACCAAAACCAAATTAAAACCAGAGAGAAGGGGTCGTTCCCAGTGATGGGAACACCAGGGGAGAGCTGGGACTCTGGGGAGCCCATGGGAGCCATGGCCTAGGATGGGCAGGGAGAGATGCCCTGTATCCCAGGGTTCCCCGATGCTGGGTGAAAGCAAGGCAAAGAGACCAGTGCTGGCACCTCATCCCATGGTACACCAAGCATCCCTGCTGGGTCAGGGCAATGCTGGGCACAGGCTGGGGCTTGGTGGGATGGAGCCGTGGGCAGCTGGGAACCCATAGCCTCCCTGCCGTGGGGCAGTGCTGGGCCAGGGCTGGGCTGCCTGGCTTGATTTATAACAGCAACTGACGGCAAACAAAAAGCCCTTCACAGCAGCACAGCCCCACCGCCTGCCATCCGCTGCCGGCAGCACCGCCATGGCCTCTGCCACGCCAGCAGCTCAACAAGGGGGGATTGTGCCAGCACAGCACCCTGCGCTGCTAGTGCACCCCTGTCTCAGCACCCTCCTCTGCTGCTCCTGTCTCCCCAGCTCATGGACTGCTCCCATCACTGTGACACTGCATGGGATGTGTGACCCCTGCCTGCTGAGCCACAGTGGGAGCTCAGATGCAGTGGGGTACCCAGAGAGGGAGTGTGTCCCCATAGCCCTGCAGATGGGGCAGGTGGACCCACTCTGCCCCATGCCCAACTGGGAGAGGTGACCCCCTGGCCAGACCCTCAGGCTCACTTACAAGTGCGGGGCCCCACGGCAGCGAGCACGCACAAGGGGCCGGGCGCCGGCATGCTGGAGCTTCATCCTCCCGCCCCTGCCCCTTCCCCCAGGCAGTAAATCATCCCCACTCCTCTCATGAAAGGCCCATGTATGCACTGCCGGTGCAGGGAGCCTGCCTGGTGCCAACAATATTGCTCTTGGAAGGCAGCCGGAGCTGCAGGAACACAACCGCCCCTTGTGCCTGGCCCCAGCGCTCGCCGACACTCCCGCTGTGGTGGCACCTGCGGCCAGCAGGAGCACGCGCGGCACCGTGGCTCCTGGGGGGCCGGAGCCTGGGGGGCTCTTTCCTCCTGGAAGTTTCTCTTGGCTTCCTCTGAACAGCAGTTGTTTGAGGGGCAGGAGCCCCAGCTCCCTGTACCCCATACGTGTATGGGGTCCAGGAGCTGAGGCTGAGCAAGCTCATGCCATGTACTGGGGTGATGGGAACCCCTTGGCACAGAGGGAGCGGGCTAGCCCTGGAGCACAAGGGTGAGCCCCAGCACGAGGGCTTCCCTCTCCATCCAGCTCCACTGGCCACATGGCAGCTTTCAGCCACAATCTGCTGCCCTCACATCTGTGGGGACCCACCACGGCAGGCAGGGCCCACGGCAGAGGGGCAGCCACCCCAGGCTGGGCAGGGCACTCTGCAGGGGTTGGGTCCGGTGCTGGAGGTAAACAGCCAGGCTCAGGGCAGTGCTTCCCACCAGGCCCTGGTCTTGCCTGCCCATCCTTATCTCCAGCTGGGAGGGACTGATGGAACAACCCAGCTCGGTTAAGGTTTAACCAGGCAGAACTTGGCAAACATGAACCTGCTGCTCCCTCTGGGGAGCCAAGAATGTGGGGCCCAGCACAGGGGCTGCAAGACAGGGACACTGAGGTCCTGGGCTTTGGCCATAGCATGGCACAGGAGCACTCGCAGACTGGGGCAGCGAGGGCTGAGTGGGGAAAATGTGGGGTGGGGGTGGCCTGGCAGCAGAGCAGGCAGTGCCATGTCTTGTCCCTGCTGCAGTCCTGTTGCCCCTTCCTGTCCCAGCTGTGTGTGGGAGTGCTGGTACCACAGGCAGCACAGGGAACAGGGTGCATGGGGCCAGGATGGGTGCTGCTCCCCTTGGGGACGTGGCACATGCCATGTGCTGGGCTGGGAACCATGGTGCCCACCCATGGGCCAAGCAAGCAGGATCTTTGCCTCTCAGCCCTGTCCCCTGTACAGCACTGGGGAGAGCTGCAGCCACGGCAGGGGGCGTGAGGCAGGAACGGGGCCACCCCGATGCTCCCAGCCCCTAATCGCAAGCAGGCACCCGGCCCTGACTCCACATCTGCACCTGATTTACTTGCTGGAGCCAGTGAGGCCACGAGGGATGGCAGCGGTTGGGGCTGCAGCTGGGGCTGCACTCCCCCCGGCTCAGGGGGAGCCCCATGGCCCAGCCCTGCACTTCTGGAGCAGCAGTTGGCCCCACGGAGCTGCTGCGGTGAGGGCAGGGGACTGTGGCGCTTCTGTGGGGGACGTGGCTGGCGGGCAGCTCATGCCCTTCCCCGTGTCTGCCAGCTGGGAAGCACTGGGGCTCAGCCCAGGGAGGCAGCCAGAGCCCTGGTCCAGGGCAGGGATGAGCAGAGCTGGGCTGACAGCATGCCAGCATCAGGGCACACCTGGGGACAGGGGCCACTCTCTGTCCTCAGCCTCCCCAGGCTTGTGGGTGGCTCTGGCCCCACAGCCTGGCTCCAGCTCCCCTCTTGTCACACCTAGGCATGCCCGCAGGTGCTGGTGTCCCTCTGAGAGCAGCCCAGCAGCAGGATGGGCAGCCCTCCAGAACGGGGACAGGGAGGAGGTGGCCACTACCAGCCTGTTGCCAAACCCTCCTTTACACCAGATACACACTTCCTCTCACACCGCACCCACCTTCACAGGAAGCAATTACACAATGAAAACTACTCTAAAGGGAGTGAAGTATTTGCTGTCTAGCAAGTCTCTTCCAGCTGGATCCTTTTCCTGACAGATTCAGTCCTCGTTTCTGCTCAACGAGTGCATACAGGAGGATAGGGTTTTGCTTATCCAGAGGGATAATGAAACCGTTGTGGGCTGGCAAAGGATGTGCGTTCTGGGGCCACCAACAACTCCAAGAACAGTGCTGCAACTTGCTCTAGAAGTCTTGGCTGAAGTAACTGTAGCCTCCTGGGGCAGTTGACTCTTCCCGGACATACTGCTGCGGTGGGAACGGCCCGACAACTGGCACTGCTCCTGGCATCCTGCACATCGAAGGGAGCAAGAGGAAAACACAGGAAAAAAAGGAGACAATGTCACAAATGCTCTGAAACATGCCAGCTGCAATCACTGCTCAGCAGGCACGGCTGTCAGCAGAGCAACAGCCTACTGCAGCCAAGGCAACAACTTGCCAGAAAACCTTCCAAGTGCATCCTTGCCCTCTGTGCCTGTGTGTAAACAGACACCTTTAGCATGGCAGAATTAGCTGCAGCACAGCTCAAGGACTGCTAAAGAGCTCCCATTACAAAGCAAGCATCCTGCCTCTCCGCAGGCTGCAGGAGCTGGAACAGGACTGCACGGCTGAATCCAGAGCAGCTTTCTGAAAAGTGGCTGCAAAAGCTATGACAACATCTCTGTGCTTAAAGGGAACATTCATGTGTGTGTGTGTTGGGAACATCCTCAGTGCTATCTCTCTAGAATGGGATACTTCCTATTCACTCATTCAGTTGTGCTGTTTGAAAGCTGAAACTTTTCTGGGATGCAGGATGGAGCACAAGTCTTCCAATCAAGTACTCCAGAGAGCCGAGGGACCGTGGGGCTGTTATTTCATAGACAAGCAACAAGAGACCCCAGTTTTCTTCCCGACTCATTTGGGAAATTTGGCTACGAGCCTGTCCTCACTTGAGGGAGGGTTTCCTAATACCTCTTCCTTCTAAGAAGCTTTCTAAGCAACCCAGGTTCATTATTGAGTCTCTTTTAGTGAAGGCTCTTAAATTAAAGATCTGAACTTTGACAGTGTCCAGAATAAGTATTTTTGGTATTAATCACCTGGCAACCTGATTTTTTTCAATTAATAATATATGCAGGGGATGCCATTATTTAACTTGCCAGCCATGAGAGGGAGTTCAGGAATACAGTCCAGGTTTCTGGAGCATGCTGACTCCATGCCAAATTTTACAACAAGCAACCCCAAGGGAGATTAGAATGGCAAGCAGATCTCCACTGAGCCAGTTCTTAATTAAATTAAAATCTCAGCTGTTAAGAGAAACCGTGTTTAATGGGTGTCAGGCTCACTGCAAACGACTGTGCTGAGCTGAACTATCAGGAACTCAAAGAAACTGGAAGCAGCACAGCCGGGCTGTCTGCAGAGGGAGCTGCTGGAGTGGCGTCAGGACACACAGAGCCTGCACAGACCCTGCTGTTCTGCTTGGAAGTCAGCTGGAGATACGCGTTCAAAACCGCATTTTAGGTTATATTTAGGCCATTGATTTGAACAGCGAGGCTGGAAACACACTTAGACAAGAACGTTACTTACTGATTCTTGTGTTTGAAGCCACTGATGTGAGCTTGGTACTGCTCTATGGAGTTCAGCACTATGTTACATGTGCTGCAGGGGTAGCCCTTCCCGGCTGAAACAGACAGCAATGTTAGCACACACAGCCAGCCAAACCCGGTGCCTGACTTAGAAACAAGCGAGATAATCAATCACTTCATGTGTTAAACAACCCTACACAAAGACAAATAACAAGTCAACAGCCTGACCAGGCAGGGAGGTCACACAATCCCACTACCCCACTGTGTATCAGCCAGTCACTGTGAGGGAATCACTAAGACAAAAAAGCTTTCCTAATGAGAACATGGGTTTGTTCATCATTAACAACAAAGACACATTTCCTATGAATAGGTCACAGTATCAGACATAGTAAAAGTCTTAGCATTAGGACCCCAACCCTGATGCTATATTGCCTTTGCAACTCCATTTTTTTCCCACATTCTCACTTCTCCTGATCTGGAAATCTCATAACAGAGAATGAGAGAGATACTGAATTTGTAAAGCTTATAGCATTTCAATAATAAAAACAGCCAGAGGAGATTACACCCGATGTCCAGCTCCACAATGCAGCATTCTGCTAAGCCTTGCTGAGGTGCCAACTGAGGATATTAAGCTCTGTCCTCAAGCAGTTTGGTTACAGTCAGCGGATCAGTTAACTGCCAGGAAAAAAATAGTTTCCAACAACAGTTGTACTAGACAGGATCAATGGTTTTGTGTAACATGACAACTCCAGCCGGACTAAAAGTTCAGGAGGTCACAGATACCAAACAGGCAAGCATGGCAGCACAGGATTCTCTATCAGGGAAAAATTCTGGCAGTTGTCCTCAAGATATTAAGCGTTCCTGGATTTTGGCTCACTGGGGAAGGGCTCTGCCTGGGAGTCTCACAAGGAAAACATTTCATTAAGGTGAAAGAGGGCACGGATCCCAGGGGTGCAAAGCAGCAAATCACTGAGCGGGAAGCAAAACATAGCATGCAACAGACACTTCCCCACGTGGCTGCTGCACCTCAGAGATTCCAGACTCCAGTGGGATATTGCACTCTTAAAATGGATCTGGATCTGGGCAGGAAAGGCCAGAGGAGCCTATACAGTCTCAGGTCTGCCTCCCTGCACCACCAAGGTCAAGATCTCTCTATTGCAAATCCAGTCACAGGTGTGTGCATGAAGTTGTCTAAACTGCACTTCTGCACCCCAAACCTCTGGTTCCCAGAGGACTTTAAGCAGACAAACACCTCAGTGTTGCACTGCAAAGAACACCTGCCAGCCAGGTCCCAGCAGAGAGTTTAGGGACAGGTGTGGCTGTTGGTACACAGAGACGGCAAAGAGAGTGGGAGAAAACATCCCTGACTACAGCCCATCCCATCCCATGCCATCCCATCCCATTTGCCCCGAATTACAACCCAGGCTCTGAAACTCTCCAGAACAGCTGAAGTGTCCCGGAGATGTGTCTGTATGTACTCCGGTTCTGCTGGCACTTCCTGGGACACATCAATCACATGGGCAAGGGCACTGCCCACCTACCCAGCCCACCTGGGCCGGGGCTCCTGCCGCTGTCAGCGCCTGAGTCACACTCAAGTAGAACCATTCATCAGACCCCACTAATTAGGTGCAGAGCAGATGGGTAACACGAGATACTGAGCACCTTCTCCATCTCCCACACGGCCACGCAATGTGGGAGAGAACATTACTTGGCTAATTGAGCCTCATTTGTCATAAGTGCTACCGGTATCTAAAGGTGGCCTGCAAAGAATTAGAATAATTAATCTTCTGCTTTGTGTGGGTTTTTACGACAGAGAAAAGAAGCCCTTGATGAAGATTTTAAGATGATTTGTCTGCTTATTATTTACCTCGAGCATCCAGCAGGTACTAAGACTTCCTGGTCCAACAGAAGGCTGTTGGGAAGAACAAGGGCGTTTTCCTAATGCTTTCACTGGACTCTGAGGGCTTTCATCATGTACAAGCGCTCATAAGCAGCAGATCATAAACCAAAAGAGTTTTAACTGTCTGCCTAAAGTTCCTCCTTAATAGCTCTGGAGTTTTTTTCCCCACATTCCTGCTTGCTCCAGAGAGAGTTGCATTAGTTCATCAGATGGAAGTGCCCACACAGAGGCAGAAAAGCATTCAGGGAGAAATCTCTCTGGCTTTCATGTGCTTTGAAGCAGCAGGTGCAGTTAAACCTATTCCTTCCATCTTTGGCTAGTCCCCCCCAAAGATGATTTTCAAGCATCAAATGCCACTTTTATCTTTCCATTTTGGATGCAATCACCTAACTAGGAACAGTACTGGCCAAAATCCCTGGATTATCCACACAGAGAATAAAAAGGACATGTCCCCGATTAAACAACATCACAAAACACAACCCAAAGCTTGTCGTGAGTAGCTACAGTCTAAAACATCTGCTGCTAAGGGGTTACAACCAAATCAATCTTATGGCGTATAATCAAGTCCCTCATCATGAGCATTTCTCCCCTGCTCCCTCCACACAGACTCTCTCGTCCAAAGGCCTGTCAGACACATTCTGTTGCCCTCCCACCCTGCTCTCCAGCTGGTTATCAGCCTCCCTGCTGAGAACTCACCCATGAAGGACGATGCAGGTGCATCAGGGGTTCGGCCATAGTGCGCCATCAGTTTGTGTTTGGTCTCTTGCTTTCTGTGCTTCTTGCCTACATAGTGCTGTTTTGCCATAAGGGGGTTGTTGAAAGTGGCATGGCAGAGGCTACAGAACTTGTCTGGGTCAGTAATGTCCTTGTTCTCTTCGTTAGAAGATGCAGTAGAGGTGGGGAGAGCAGCAGGGTGTTTCTGTGGGGGCACTGCTTCTGTTGGGTGGATCCAAACTTTTGGTCAGTCTCAGAACTCACACGTAAAAACCAGTCACTTTATTTCCCCCAAACTCACATTGAAACTCATAACCTGCTACACCTAAACCCCAAACCTAGACAATGTAAGACACCTTGATAAATTCATGATGCTCCTACCTCTTCCCATAACGGCACAGAATTTAAAAACATGTGGTAAGATAAGTCAGAGTACGCCAGGAAAACTTTCAGAGTTTAAAAAAATCCAACAGATTTGCACATTTCTCCTTAATGTAAGCATGACTGTATTCATGAAACAGTAGGTATGAATGAGTTTCCACCTGCTGTTACCATTCCCCAGCCAGAACAGGGGCACAAGCCCCTGCACAGCAAAGGCAGTGGGTTTCTGGAAGCAGCGGGCAGCTGCAGGAGTTGATTGCGAACTGAGTTCATGAGGAGTCTTGCCTGAGAAACAGCATGAACGGGACTATGTCTGACACAGTGAATCCACACAAGGAACTGGCTTCCTGTGTGATGGAGAAACCTGCAGCCTCTCACTATGCAGTGCCAAAGACCAGAGCAACAAATCTTCTAGGGATCAGAGAGCTCTTCTCATGCCAAAACCAAAGGCATGCACCAGACTGCTCAGTGCACGTCCACCCCTCCCTGCAGGCTCCTGTCTTACCCAAAAGCAAGAGCTCCAAAGAACTAAAACATCCCACGGGCCACCCTGACCCCAGAGGTGGCCTTGCTCTGCACACACATCTTAGCAAAGCCACGAAGACACCCAGGACAGTTTCTGCCTGGAAGATCCCAGCTCAGAGCCAGCACAAGCTGCCACCCTCAGGTGCACTCAAATGCTGTGTTTTCCCTCCATCCTGAGCACCTGCAGTCCACCAAGCTCGTGGCTGCCCCTACCTACCCTGGACAGAGGGTTTCCCTCCCCCCCCACAGAGCCTTTCCGGCTGCTAGCAAAGGGGTGGGACACACAGGCAGCTGCACCCCAGGCAGACATGGTCAGACAAGCACATACTGATGCTCCCCAGCTGTACTCTCCCAGTCCCCAGCTATCTGCAGCTCACCAGTCCCTGAACCTCAGAGGCCACATTGTTGTAGCAGAGCAGCTCTGAGGAATTTGCCATATTGGAGTTTCACCAGTCACTACAATCCCTGTAAGCTTTCAGTGAGCATCATATCCTGTGACAGACATTTCTACAGTGTAACATCACACTCCTGGTCCCTGCACACAGGGATGGGGACAACTCTGCTACCAGCTGCATTTCTCCCAAACAAAGCAAAGCAAAAATCCACACAGCTTTTTTGCCCACTGAGCAGGCTGTCACAGCCAGGTCTGTGGAGGTGCACTGCTGGCTTCTTCTAATTCATAACAAAGAGCACACACACCCTCACAAGAGCTCACACTTGGGGTGCAACAAAACTCTCAACAGCCCCTCAGGACAATGCAAAGGCACTGCAGACACTCATACCTTCTGCTTTGGGGGCCTGCTGCTTCATGTTCTTGGCATGAGTCTTGCCCAAGTAGTGAGATGTTGCCACGGCTGGAGAGGAGAAGGTCATGTTGCAGATGGGACAACACTTGTTCCTGTCCTCCCCGTTGCTGCCTTCCTGCTTGCTGTCCTGTGCACAGAGAAGCACAGAGAACCGCAGAGTGGCTGATGCCAGGAGGGACCTCTGCGGGTCACCCCGTCCAGCCTCCTGGTTATGAGGAGAAACACTACAGCTTGGGGGTTCTGAGAAAAGGTTATGACAAGAAACACTACAATTTCAGAGTCTAAGAAAAGGTAGCCAGAGACATTTGGGTGCTAAGACGTGTGACTGAGTAGGACTTCCATGATGCAGCATCACACTCTCCCTTTACTGCAGAGTGTTCTTGCACCAGATTACCATTTTTAAACCCTTTGGCAAACACTCCAGGCAGAAGGGCCGCCCTCGCCTGTTTGGGTGAAGGACATGGTTAAGTGTGTGGCTGCCAAAACTGGACCAGGCAGCCTCGTCCCCTGCAAAGTGCGAACTGAGCAGCGCGAACATCACTATCAGCTGGGTCATCTGCAACATGATTCCAGCAGCGCAGGGAGCACCAGGCAGTTCTCAGCCTGACACTATGTGCGAAGGCATCCGCCACTATCCCCCACCTCCCTGCAAATGCCAGAGTTAGGGATTAGAGCTGAAGCAATCATAAAAGTAGAATCTGTTCCCCAAGGGAGTCAGGAGCAGACAGATGGCTGAATGGAAGTGGGGCCTTTACTGACCAACAGGCTTCAGCTACTGGCTGAGGGCACCCACATAAGTACAACAAGGATTGCTCTGGGAAGCAAATTCCCGTGGATGGTGAACCCAATGTGCTCTGTATGATGTTATGCAACAATACTCCTCACAAGCTGTTGCTCCTATTTTTTCTCTGCCATTTCAAGCAAAACTATTAAAAAAAGGTAACATGCATTTGTTTAAATGGAGAAGAAATACTCACAGAGGCTGTTTGAATGGGCAGGGTAGCAAGAGCTGGGACAAGGGCTGGTGAAACACCTGCCATTGAGCTCCTCAGTTCTCACAATGCCCTTTCTGAGAGTCTTTTCCTCATTCACTTACAAGGCTGTTAAACAGCCTTTAGCCCAGCAGGTCCTGCTGTGCCATATTCAGCCCTGAAGGGTCCTGCACTCACAGGATGGGTCAGGTTGGAAGGGACCACAGTGGGTCATCTGGTCCCACTTCCCTGCTCAGGCAGCACCATCCCAGAGCACGTGGCACAGGATTGCAGCCAGACTGTTCTGGGATATCTCCTGTGAGGGAGACTCCACATCCACTCTGGACAATCTGTTTCAGTGCTCAGTCACTGCACAGGAACGAAGTTCTTCCTCACGTTCAGGTGGAACTGCCTGTGCATCAGGCAGTTGCTTCTGTCTGTTCTGTCTGTTCTGTCTGTTGCTTCTTGTCCTATTGCTGGACAACCCTGAGCAGAGCCTGGTCCATCCTCTCACACTATCTGGTCCTATCTTCCTCTCAGACACTTTACAGAATCACAGAATCATTAAGGTTAGAAAAGGCCTCTGAAATCATCAAGTCCAACCTGTGACTGATCCCCACCTTGTCAACCAGACCAGAGCACTGAGTGCCACGTCCGGTCGTTCCTCGAACACCTCCAGGGATGGTGACTCCATCACCTTCCTGGGCAGCCCATTCCAGTTCCTGACAACCCTTTCCATGAAGAAACTGTTTGTGATGTCCAATCTGAACCTCCCTGAGCACAGCTTGAGGCCTTTTCCTCCTGTTCTGTGGCTGGTTGCCTGGGAGAAGAGGCTGACCCCCACCTGGCTACAACCTCCTGCCAGGGAGTCGTAAAGAGCAATAAGGCCTAAACTGCCTCATTTTCTCCAGGCTGAGCCCCCCCAGCCCCGTCAGCTGCTCCTCATGACTTATCATCCACACATTTCACAGACACTGATTTACAGACCTTACTAATAGGCAGCAATCGAGTCCCCGCTCACCTGCTTCGCCTCCAGCTTCATCTTCTTCCCGTGGGCACTCTCCTCCCCACCGTGGATGGACAGGTACCGCCTCACCTTGTTGGCGTGTTTCTTGCTCTGGGGAAAGCAGAGAAAGACCCGCTCTGTGCCCCGCCGTGCCCGGGGGGTGGGCTAAGGTGGGGGGATGCTCCCCGTTCTTTACCTGGTAGTGCGCCAGCCGCTGCGACTCGGAGATGAGCAGGGCGCTGCACACCTTGCACTGCGCCTCGGTGAAGATGTGTCCGTTCTCCCGGATCAGCCGCTCCACTGTGGAGTGGGGGGGGCACAGAACGGGGGCGTCAGCGGCCCGGTCGGACCCCGGGAGGTGCGGGGCGGCCAGAACAGGGCCGCCCCACACCTCGCGGCGTCTGACCGGGCTGCAAGGAACCTCGTGGGGGCCCGGCCACCCGCCCACCCCCGGTCCCGCCGCCTCACCCGCCTCTTTGCCCACCGGCGGCCCCGCAGCGTCCCCGTTGCTACCGGCCCCGTCCGCCATGGCCACCACCGCCGCCTCACGCTGTTCTCGCGAGAGCCCGCCCGCGCGCCCCCTCCGCGCCTAGCAACGGCGGGGCGGCCTCCCGCGAGAGCGCCGCGCCCGCCAGGGGAGGCGGCGGCGGACATGTTGGTTGTGGGCATAAGTATAGGGCGCGGCACGGTGGCGGCCGGTCTTTGTGAGTGTTTAAGCGACGCAGCGCATCCTCCTCTGGAGGAAGCGGCGCCCCAGGCTGAGAAAACGGCGAGACCGCCTGTGCCTCAGGGCGAGGCGCCCGGGCCCCGCCCGCCATGGACATGGCGCCGCCCGCTTCAGCGCCCCGACGGCCACGTGAGGAGCAGCGAAGCCGCTGCCGCCATCTTGGGTGAGGGCAATGAGGCCTCGGCCGCCAACTTGAGCGCGGGTGCGGGACCCGCCGACCGGGGCCGGTGCGGGGAGACCTGGCGGGGAGGCCGCAGGCAACGGGGCGGCCCAGGCCCGGTGAGTACCTTGTGCCCTGCGGGGCCTGCTGCTGCTCCGCGGCTCGCCCGGGGCCGACTCGCCGCGGGGCTCCCGGGGCTGTGAGGGATCCCCCTTCCTCCGCCCGGGGCCGTTCCCCGGCTCGTGGTCCCCGGGGCTGAACCCTCCCCTACCTCCGCCCCCCCTTGCGTGACCACTGGCCCCTGCTCTGGGTGGCCCGGGACCGGCCCCCAGCGCTGCCTCCTGGGGAAGGGACACCCTCCGTCCCACCCCCAAGGGCAGCTCCCCTGTTCCTTCCCTGGAGATGCAGTGCCTGGAGATACCCTGGAACTCCTCCTGGCCTGTCCCCTGGGGAGGGAACCCCAAAACCAGAGCTTTGCCCTGGCCCCATCCTCTAAGGCCAGGGTGCTTCTGCCTCTCCTGTTCCCCCGACAGGCCTGGCTTCCTTCTCCCAGGGCAGCCCCTGCACACTCCCCTCCCTCTTGTTTGCTCACCTGTGGCTGATCACCTTCCCCCGAGCTCACCCCCATCCCGCCTGGGACCCCCATCCTTCTCCGCAGCGTGTTGAGTATCCCTGACCCCATCCTTGTCACTTTCCCTGCAGAGCCCTCCCTGCCCGAAGGCAGCGGGCCGGGAAGGGGACAGAGGGACCCTGGGCGTGGTCTGGGGATGGGGTCACTTTCCTCCCACGTAGTAGGGGGGGGAAACGTTTTCCTCAGCTGTCCTTGGAGAAGGGAGGTGCTGCGCGTGGGACTCGAGGGCACTGGAGCACGGAGCAGCTCCCGAGAGCTCGGATGCACTCGGCCGTGCGTGGCCTCTGCCGTGCCCGTGCCCTCCCTGCGAAGAGCTAGCTCTATAAACGGATCAATCCTGTAAACAATTTCTCTCTCCCCGGGGCGCTGCCAGCCCTCGTGTCCTGCTCACGGAGCATCAGCTGGGCCCTGCGTGCCGGGTCGAGCCGAGGGTCCAGGGATGATATTTCCATGGAGGCGTGTGGTGCTGACCTGCCTGAGCACGGGAAGCATCGTGGCTCTGCTTCCCAAGGCGGGGGGAGTTGTTTACAAAGCGACAGCCTGTGTCTCCAACGGCTCAGGAACTCATCCGGGGATGAGAGTCATTCATTTTTTTTGGCTCTGTTTTTCGAGCATTTTTCAAGCTGTCACAGCTTGGCAGGTCTGTAGCTGCAGTGTCAAGATTTAGAATTATTCTGTCGGTAATTGCTTTCTGATTCATCAAAATGATAGATGAGAGGGAAAATGACAAATAATCACAAGTTGGGGATCTTCAAGGATATCCCTAAAAATGTGACTGGAGAAGCGTGGCATGTGCGAGTCCCTTGTCAGGAGGTCACCTTTGCTGTCAGAGCTTTTACGAAGAAATTCTCTTAAATTCAGAGTTGGAAAAAAAATCTGGATAACTGCAAAATCAGTCTGTGAACCAAACTGCAAAGGTAGTTTTAGATAATTCAGTCTTTGGCCTTTTTTTTGCTGGGTCTGAAAACAGGTATGATCCCCTCAGGTACTGACAACTGTCCTTTCCAAGGGTGCTAAAAGCAATAGATGGTTGACTTCCCTGCCTGAAGAGGAGGGCTGTGCTCTGATGCATGTTTTTTTCTCTCAGCTACACCAGCTTGTCTAATAAAAGCTATTGCTGCTCTCCTACTCACAGCCTCAGACTAGCACAGCTACGACTGATCTCTTACTTGTCTTGTTCCCTTAGTTACATTTCCAGAGACTCTCTTTGCCACAAGTCCCTTCATTTTCAGAAGCGCTGTGGGAGTTGTGTGGTTACATCTCTTACATCTCCTCTTTTCTCTCCTTTAAATGTTGAAGGTAGGTGACTCATCATAACTTCAGTTGATATTTCTCAGTGATCTCTTATTTAGCACAGAGCACCAAGCAGAAGATGTATCACAGAGTCAGAGGAGAGATGGTGATACCAGCGTGGATTTAAAAAAAATAAGAGGCAGCACAGCAGTTCCTTGTTGCTGTTTCTTTTGTTGTGAGGGTAAGGAGGTTTATAGGCTGCCTTTCCAAAACCAGTGACCCTCCGTGGGCCTTTCCATGCTCCTTGTAGCGCATGTGAGTGGTTTTCCAACGATAAGAGAATGTTCCCCACCACCATGGATACAGCAGCTGGGTGTGAGGCTTGGCTCATCTCCCTGGACAGGGAGGGCAAAGAGACCATTTGGAGCAAAAGATAAAAAAAATGGAGAAGCTACAATGAGGATATTCCAACAGGACCTGAGTTCAGCTCAGCTGGAGCTAAACAGCGTTGTTTTGCAGGAGCCAGAGCTTTTCCAAAAGCAATGCTTATTTCTATTTCCCTTTCTATAATGGCTTCAAACTGACAAAGAGCAGGGTTAGATTGGATATTAGAAAAAAATTCTTCCCTGTGACAGTGGTGAGGTACTGGCACAGGTTACTCAGAGAAGCTGTGGCTGCCCCATCCCTGGAAGTGTCCAAGACCAGGTTGGATAGAGCTCTGAGCAACCTGGTCTAGTAGAAGGTGTCTCTGCCCATGGCAGGGGGTTGAAACTGGATGATCTTTAAGGTCCCTTTCAACCCAAACCATTCTGTGATTCCTAAGCAGACAAACACTGGGGGACTGCAGTGGTCCTTCAGTCACTTTGCCATTTGTACAGTATTCTGCTTTCAGAGGGCTCAGTAAACCTTTGGTTCAAATCATGACTCACCAGGATAATCGTCTTTTGTCTTTGCGCGTGTGTGTGCGTGTCTTTGCAGAGGGAGGGAGGCGAAGGGAGTCTGTGAAGGCTGTGGATAGTAGGGCTGGAGCGATGTTATTCCTCACCTTGCTGCTTGGACTGTAGATGGAGCAGTGCACTGCAGTTCTCGGCACTGATGGGGATTTTGGACTCCCTGCTCATTACTGTTTCTATACACAGCGTCTGTTTGCAATTTTGTGGTGTTACAGAGAAGGGTTTGGCTCTATCCTGGGTGATGTACAGTCTCTGTTGCATCTTCTCTTCCTCTTATTTTAGATCTAAGCAGCACACTTGAGCTATTTGAGTGATCTTGAAGGAAAGCAGAGTGATGCTGTGGAAGGACACTGGTCTGGGAACCAGCCAACTTGACTTGCATTTCCAGCTCTGCTGTTCTCTGGTGTGAAATGAGGGGCTTGTTGTTTAACCACTCTCTGCACATGTTTAATTCTAACTTCAACAGAGCTGGTCATGCTCAGCCTGCTTTGTAAGGCTCTTTTACATCACAGTTCAGGAAGCACCAAATGTTGTTGTTGAGTTATCTGGCAAACAGCAAGCACAGGCAGGAAAGGGTGGTTTAACTCTGTGTGCCTTCCCGCTGCTCTCTTTCACCAAGATCTCTTCCCAGTCCTCTCCTCTGAGCCCTTTTGGATCCAAGCAGCTGACGCTTGCTGTGCATCCCTCTCCAGCAGTCTAGGGCTGGCAAGGGAAGGGATGCTGAAGTACCAGCTTGCAGTGTGTGGGCACCTGCGTGCACAGAGCACTCAGGTTTGCACTAATAACGCTCAGCAGGTTCCTTGCTGCTTGTTAAGTGCCTTCGTTAATGCGGATGGTTTGGGCATGTCTGCCCGGAGTTCTTCCGGAGGCTGCTGGTCATTGAGAAACCCAGGCTGCCGGATAAACCTGTTGTCTTGTTTCCAGCCTGCCTGCTGCCAGTGCCTATGTTTTCCCTGTCTGTAGTGCTGGAGCAGCCGTGCACCAAGTGGTGCTGAGGGCAGGACAGCATCCTTGGAGGAACAATGCCTTTCCCCCTGGTTTTGTTGAATACAAAAGCTGACAAAGGGCTGTGCTGTGGTGGCTTCTTGGTCTGGTGTGCAACTGTCAGCTTGATCTGCTGCCTCAGCCTGCTTTGTTCTGGTGAAGGTGTGGGGCTGAGGAGGGGAAGTTGTGTTGGAGGGTGAGAGATCCACTGTAATGTGATGCTGTGGAGGAGTTTGCTGATGGGCTTTGAGAGGAAAGCCTCATTGCTTTGAAACAAGGCATTCAGAGTGGCTTTAGTCTGTGTTGCTGCTCCCCTGAAACCCCTTTTTAGCAATCAGCCGTAATAAAGTGTTCTTAACTAGATGAGTGGTGACTGGTACATGTGGCTCCCAGTAACGCTAAATCCACCACGCTTTGTAATAAGGTTCCAGTGCCTGGGGTCTTTTGCCTAAAAATAGCAAAAAAGAAAAAAAAGGATGACTGGTAGGGGAAATCTAAATCAGAAGGAAACAAATGGCTTTTAATCTTTTCATCTGTTTCAGAGTGAAGGATGCCGAGGAGGAAGAAGCCCACACAGGGCCTGGAGTCTAGAGGTCAGGATGGGGAGGAAGAGGAGGATGAGAAGAAGAATGCAGCCAATACCAAGAAGAAGCGCAGTTTTGTGGATGCATTTATTGTTATATCTGACAGTGATGGAGAGGTCAGTGATGGGTTTGGGGTGCCCAGAGCCTGTGCTGGGCCCTGCTGCTGCAGGACAGTGCCCGAGCAGCCCTCGGTGTTGTGCCGGGGTTGGGCTTTGCGCAAAGGATCTTGTGCCGTTCCTTTTCTTACATATGAGATGAATCAAATCCTATTTGACTAGGAAATGAATGGTGTGCTTCGTGAGGGTGAGTTATGAGTCTGGGATTTGATAACCAAATCCTCTCAGAACCGAATCTGAAACGTAATTTAAAAGTAACCTTTCCTCAATCCCTTTACAAATCTTTTTTTCATAATTTTTATTTGATTGATTTCCAGCTAAACCTTAGAAACATGATTCTGTATTATGTGCAAATAGATAAGAAAATGATTCAGAACACAGGCTTGTGAGTAGCTCAGAGACAGCCAGTGTCTAGTAAACTGATCCTGAATTACAGGAATCCAAGTTTGTAACCCACCTCCGTAGGGTGTAAAGGTGAATGTGGTGTGGGAGTGCCTGGCTGAGGCGTCAAGGCTCAGATCTCTGATCCCCAGCGTCAGCTTACACACATCAGCATTACTCTAAAGATTGAAATGTCTGTGTTGGTGACACGGGTGTTGGGATGAGCTCAGGAACTCCTGCCCGGGGGAAACCCAGAGCCCCGAGAACCTGTGCTCGACTGAGTGAGCTGCATGAGAGGAAATTATTAGAATCAGCGTTTTGTGTGTGACTCTTAAGGCTTTGCTCTGTCTTCCTGGTGATTGGGGATCCTAAGCTGCTTTTTGTAATTCCACCATTTTCAAAAGCATTTCAGTTCACTCTCTAGCTGTAGATCTTAAATCAAGTCCCTTTTGCTCCCACATCTGCAGTGTGCTGCTCTCCAATAAGGCGATTATCATGTGAGGAGGGGAAAAGCACTAGAAATAAACAGTAAGAAGCTGTAGGGCAAACTATATTGGATGTTTTTTCTTCACATTGTCTGAGTTCTTTCCCATTGGGAAATTCCCTGAAAGAAATGGAACATATGGCAGTAATAGTTCAGTGGGGTTAAACCCTTAGCTCTGCAATATGCTAAGTTAACTTCAGATGTCTGCTGCATCACTGGCCTTTATGGTGAAACCTATAAGGAAAAAAGAAATCAGCAGCTATAAGAGCTGCTGCAGTACATAAAAGATCAGGACCTGTTATTGTCTGCAATTATTCATCTCAATGTGCACGTATCTGAAAAAGAGGAAACAAACGTCTCTTAAAACACATCTATAAAAAGGTTAGGCTCTCTCACTGTTCTGTAAGTTTGTCTATAAACAATAAATTCTGATGGCATAATCGGTCATATTACAGAAAAGGATATGCTCAGAGAGGCCGTTAAAGAGCCAATTAGGTTCTGTTTAAGTGACAACAGTTCAGTCAGTTGAATGAGTGGATTTATTCAGTTCAGTCTCTTTCTGTGAGTCATCAGCTTACAGATCCAGTGCCATAGTCTCTTGTCGTGTTGTTTTCTGCAAAATCGAACGCAAAACTGTGATTTACTTGGGATCTCAAAAAAATAACTGTCTGCCTTCTGTAACTGTCTCAGCTCTTCTGTGTACATCAAGCTGAATTTCAATTTTGAACCTTCTAACTGTTGTTCTTGCTCTGGTAAGACCTTGTTGTGTGTTCAAGAAGAGGTGTGGGAAGCTCAGATCAATAGCAATTTTAGAGAACAATGCATTCTCAATTAATCTTGCATCTGTTAGGACATGGTTCCTTATGAATCAAAAGCTACAAGGACAATTTGGGCATCATTGATTCGATGGCTTTCTTCCTTGGCAGTCTCTTGGCAGGTATCTATAGAACAAGTCCCTAGTTCTGCTTCCAGACCAGCAGATCTTGTAGCAGCTGCACCTGGAAAGCCTCCAGCTTCTCACTTTTGATGATCTTTGGCAGACTGCCTCTCCCAGGAATTTTTCAGTCATGCTGGATTATCAAGCTCATCCATGTTATTTTGCCAAGTTCTCTTTCTTTGCTCATGTCTATGCTGTGGCATCTGCAGAGCTGCATCAGAAAGAAGTTTTCTGGACGTGAGGCTTTCTGATCTCTGCTATATATAATCCTGGATTCGGGGAACACTTCTCTTTTTTTGGAAAGGGTTGGACAAAATAAGAACAGTCTCTCTGGCTCTGTGGAAGGAAGAGGAGATGACCTTCTTTGTGCAAACTGTGTCTCAGAAAACGCAGACATGACGAATGAGCAGAGTGGTTCCCGTCTCCCCCGGCTGTTTAAACCCTGGAGGGAATTGGTTGCCCATGCCAGAAGGTGGGTGGTCATTTACAAATACACAATATTTCAAATAGTCCCCAACAGTGCTCTTTCCAAGCATAGCAATTCCTGGTCTGTCTCATGAGCCCCTTGCTTGAATCGGGCTGTTGGTAAAGACTCTGACCCCCAAGATTTTCCAAAGCCACATCTGAAACATGATTGTTCCCTGGCATCAGGCCTGGCCGAATGTGAGCACTGAGCACAGCCCAAAGGTTGTGCTGACCCATTAGATTGATTTGCAGCTTTTAATCCCAAAATGCCACTGATCTGCTGTGGGAACTTTTGGAAGGGTCTGTTTTTCCTGGGTAGATCCTTTGTGAGCTTGGAGAGTACCTGCCTGCACTCAGAGTTGGCATGAAGTCTCACAAGCTCTTTCTGCCAGATCTGTCAGCTCTGCCAGCCCTCGGGGAACATATGATGAGACTCCAGGGTGATGGTGCCA
Source organism: Neopelma chrysocephalum (assembly GCF_003984885.1). Classification (NCBI taxonomy): domain Eukaryota; kingdom Metazoa; phylum Chordata; class Aves; order Passeriformes; family Pipridae; genus Neopelma; species Neopelma chrysocephalum. Next base: position 7,641,030 of record NW_020897720.1, read on the forward strand.
TCTATTTCTGCATGGCTTGTCTTCCCTTTGGTGTGGAACATCCCTTTGCCCAAGTGTTCCTGTGTTTGGAGATACTTGCTGTCAGGGAAATCAGCAGCATGTGTCGATGCTCCAGTTTAGATTTCGGCTGTGGTACAGAGGGAGGTGTGTTTGGGCATCATCTGAAATACCTGGCCACTGCCCTGTCCTGTCTTCATCAGCTGTGACAGCGGCCACTCACCTCAGGACCAGGCATGGCCTGAGGGACATCTTACTATGGAAAAGATGGGATGACAGTGCCCACCTGTTGTGCTTGAATCCCAGCTGGCAACTAATTACCACATGGCTGCTTGCTCACTTGACACCCCCTGCGCTGTGGTGGGGAGGAGAATTTGGAAAAAAAAGTAAACCTCATGGGTTGAGATAAGAACAGCTTAATAATAGAAACAAGATAAAATACCGTAATACTACTAATTATCCTAATGATAATATCAATAATAATTGTAATGAAGAAGAGGGAGAGAGGAACTGCTTTTTATGAGAAAATGTAGTGATAGGACAAGGAGGAATGGGGTCAAACTAAAAAAGGAGAAATTTAGGTTAGATATGTGGAAGAAATTCTTTAATGTGAGGGTGATGAGGCACTGGAACAGGATGCCCCGAGAGGTTATGGATACCCCATCCCTGGCAGTGTTCAAAGCCAGGCAATGAGCAACCTGGTCTAGTGGGAGGTGTTCCTGCCTATGGCAGGGGGTTTGGAAAGAGATGATCTTTAATGTCCTTTCCAACACAAACCATTCTGTGATTCCATGAGTAAAACCCAAGAGAAACAAATGATGCACAATATCATTACTCACTGACTGATGCCCAGCCTGTCCCTGAGCAGCCATCGGTGGCTCCCAGCCAATTTCCCCCAGTTTATATACTGGACATGATGTTCTATGGTATGGAATATCCCTTTGGCCAGTTCCTCCCAGCTTCTTGCACACCTGTTCACTGTCAGAGCACAGGAAACTGAGGAGTCCTTGATTTATAGTAAGCACTGCTTGGCACCAAAGAACCATCAGTGTGTTATCAGCATTATTTCCATACTAAATCCAAAACACAGCACTGCACCAGCTACTAGGAATAAAATTAACTCAATCTCAGCTGAAACCAGGACACCAGCTCACACCACTGACCATCTGAGTGAAGCAGAGCCTCATGGGAGTATCTCTGCAGTGCCCTGCTGTCCCCACGGGCTCTGCTGGTGCCAAGGGACCCGGTGCCTCCAGTTCCCAGAGGACAATGTGGTGTGAGTTGGCTCTCGGGAAGGCTCCATGGCTCTGCTGCGATCACTCCTCGAAAATCAGATTGATCTGAATCCAGACTCCTCACAGCCCCATTTCCTTACAGAGTCTTCCCTCTGTGTGTCGGGAACTGCATGTCTGGCATGAGCCCCATTGTGTCTTGTTGTTCAAGTCTCCAATTCCAGCAGGTTTGTTCTAATGAGCTGAAAGACAGCAAAGCTGAAACAGATTCTGAAGTCAGAGACTAATAAAGTAGGGTGTGATATTAATTTCAGCAGCAGCCTTGGCTAGAGCCAAACATTGCACTTCCAACATCTAATTGGTTTTTAAAAATAAATTAGTCTGGTTTTCATCTGCGTATTTCCCATGCAGGACGTGTAGTGTTTGGCTGTGCCCTGTTGTTAGATGGTCCCAACTGCTGTTGAGCAGTAAAATTACCCAGACCTTTTAACTTTGCAGTCTGCACCATTAGTGATGGAGACATTCTGCTATAGCCTTTCCTTCCCTGAGTCAGTAGAAGCTGATTTCTGTGGTTTATGATGTGGATTTGAGGGAGCAGGATGTGGGATGCTGGCTACTGGCTTCCATTTACGGGCTTTTAGGAGCGAGTGGAGATGTATCTGTTTCTGCTGGCAGAGTCAGGTTCTCTTAAGTATGTGCAAAAGCATTTTTAAAATGGGAGTTTGGATTTCCTGCTATCTGGTGAAACCAAGCAGGTTAAAAAATAAGGAAGAAGAATAGTGGCTGCCTTCCACTAAATGTGTAGGGAACTTTGAAAACCTGTCTGTTTCTTGATCTGTGTACAATGCTGGCAGTGAAATTGCTCATAAGAGAGCATCATAAATTAAAATGCAGAGCCTGACACACAGGAAAAGAATTTGGGCTCCTTTTGGCTGTTGTGCCTTGAATGGACAGCAAAGGAGAGATTCTCTCCAGGCTGGCACTGAACAGAGGTGTGCAGTTCCTACCTCACCTCTGCTATAATAATTAGTTTCCCTTGGAAGTTGTGTGTTGGAGATGACCTTGTAACTAAGAGTATTGGCTGCAGTTTGGGAATATTTTAATTGATTAAGATTATTTTTGGACTAGTGATCTTATTAGAAAGGCAGTTGGTTGAGTGGCCCCCTGAGTTCCTATTATCCTTGTAGATAGATGAGCATTAAAAGGTTGGGTCAGGAAGAGCAAGCCCTGTTGTCTTCTCTGAATTTTTTTGGCCCCCTCGGTTTCTACCATCCATGCCTGCATTTATGCAGAGCACTCTGGGGCCTGCGGGGCTCTCTCCCAGCAGAGGTACAAACAGCCATAAATCCTAATTAAAAGGTATGTTTTATTTTCTGGGTTTAAAAATAAAGAAGATTTAAGAATTCTTGGAATTGAGATGTGTGTATATATTTTGGCCCATCAGGATTAATTGGATTTGCTTCAGCGGTTCTCTGCACCGTGGCTGTTCAGTAGAACGCTGCTGAGCAATTTAAACATCTTTCTCGAATGTATGAGGTTCGTACAACACGTGTCCTGCAATAATTTTGCTCCTGCCACTGTTGTAAATGTCGAGATTCTTCAGGACCAGCACAGAGAACCGAGGCACGTACTTGGCTGTGCGGTGGGTCCGGGCAGCGCGCCCAGTGCCGGCTGCACTGTTCCACTCCAGAGCCCTGGAGGTGTTTGGGCCCCGTCTTGTCCCGTGGTGTGTGTTGTAAGTGTTTGTCTCAGTGCACAGTGCAGGCACTTGCAGCCATGGAAAGTTTGGTGTGCTCATAAATCACATCCGTGCCCTGGAAGAGAGCTGCAGATGAGAGTGTCAGGGTTGACCTTCCAGCAAGTGCAAGAGTGATGAGGGGAAGACTGATGCCTAGAGAGAAGAGCCAGGGATTTACAGAGCCTGCTAGGATTAAATTGCCCCTGTTTTAAGCTGGGGTGTGTTTAGCACAGTTAGACAGGGCTTTGGGGGAGAGTGGGAGAGCTGTTGCTTAACCTCCTCCAGCATATAATCCTAGTGTGATCCTGGTGCAGTCCCACAGACCGTTTCTCACTTCCTCAGGTGTGGTCTGCTTGTGAGGTAAGTGGGAAGCTATTGCTGCAGACCAAGGCGGGCACTTTGGAGTAGGACATCCCTTGGCTTATGGAAAACTGTGGAGAAGGGCAATATGCCAGGGCCCAGGAAGAGGGGATTTCACCTCCTAAATGTGAGCTTGGCATCCATCTCCTTGCAAGAGAAACTCTGGACGTGAAGCAGTTTTTCGAAGACACAGTGGCAGATCTTGGAAAGGGGGCACCCAAACCAGGGAAGAGAAGGAATCAGTCATAGGAAAAACCCCTTAGGTACAAGCATGAGTGTGTGTGGACTTGCCAAGTATGATTGCTGCTGTGTTGTGAGGTACTTCTTAAGTCAGTGAAGTGAGGAATGGTGTAGGTACGAGGGCATGTAGAAGCTGTAATGTATTAGGGTTTCAGGAAACCACTTAATAGTATGTCTTGCAAAAATCTTAGTTGGATAAATAATTCAATTTGGTCTAGATAGTAACATTCCTGCATTGAAATCCTGCTAAAAGACTGTCAGCAAGAGCTGGTGATGAAGAGAAGGGAGGCTCATCTGGGGGAGATGTAAGGCTGAGGCCAAGAGGATCAATATTAGGTCTGTGTGTGTTTTAACATCCTCATTAATGATCTGTAAGAGGGAGCAAGTGGTGTATATAGATTAATAAAATCTACAGATAACACTAAAGCTGGAGATGTCTGGAACAAAACTCAGCACAGAGGTGCAGTCCAAAGGACTTCACCAGCTCAGAAACATGGACAAAGGACAAAAGAAATTGATGACACTTGAAAAAAATCAATGTATCTGTTTGTGTTAAAGTAGCCCAAGCCACATGCCCCCACCTTGAACCCCTCTCCTGTCACAGGAGATGGAATGAGGCACAAGTGTGTGGCCAACGTGTGTCTCACAGAGAACAAAACTCACTGCAGCTGCAGAGGGAGTGGTGCAAAACCCCTCCTGGCCAGGCATGAGTCTCTGCCTGAAACTCTGGGTTTGATTCTAATCCTACCTGATTTAGAGAGACAAATTGGAAGACGTCCAGTGCCAGCCTTCGGTAATGTGTGCGGCCTCGCTTAAGCTGCTGGGACAACAACTTGCATAAATGTGTGTCATTTATGCCTGCGCCCAGTCCTGGTGCAGTCCCTGTGCTTAAAGCAGCACACATGTAGGTTGTTTGTAGGGGTATTGTTCCAGAGAGGCCCAAGACAACAAATTCCTGAAGTATTCAAGCTTCAAAAATGAAGCACTTGTGGCAATACTGCCCAGAGAAGCTGTGGCTGCCCCATCCCTGGAAGTGTTCAAGGCCAGATTGGATGGGGCTCTGAGCAACCTGGTCTAGTGGAAGGTGTCCCTGCCCAAGGCAGGGAGTTGGAACGAGATGATGTCTAAGGTCCCTTTCAACCTAAACCATTCTATGATTCTATGAATACAATGAGAGATTGGCACGAGGAGGAAATACATATGGCTCTCCTGCTTTTGTGTTGTGTTAACATGGGTCTCCAAAAATGGGTAGGGATCCTAGTTTTGATCACCTGAAATTGTTTTGGCAGAGTTACTAGAAGCTGCACGGCAGGAAACAGTCCTGGCTTACAGGTGTGTGATGCTCGCTTGTAAAAAGGTTCTGTTTCAAGTGCTTACAAATATCAATGTTTTAGCAAGGCCAAACAAATTCTCTCTAAAATCGTGGGTAGCAGGTGCAGTGCATGGTGGTGACTGGCATGAAGTCTATTGTCTCTCCTACTTCTCTGTTTATGTCAGTCTGTAACTCTTTTTGCTCATTATGCTTATCACACAGCTTTTAATAGTTACAGAATGTGTTTGAATTATGTTTGAAATTCAAATTTCACACAAATAGAGGCTTGTTCTTGAACCAGTGTTTGTGTCTGAGTAGCTGGGGGGGAGGGGGCTGGTAGTATTTCTTACATATTGCATGCACTCACCATGTTTTTTTCCATTACAGCAGGAGTCAAAGGAAGAGAGTGGATTGCAGAAGAAGAGAACAAAACAGCAGCTGGATCAAACCAAGTTTGCTGCTAAAAGAAAAATTGCACGTAGGTCTCGACTGTGGGGCTGGGGAAGTTGTCTAGTGCTGAGCAGCTGTTTGTGTTAGAGATTATTTCCCTTGCAGAAAGGCTGTGATGTGGCTGGGGATGCAGAGCTTTCAGAGAAGACCCTTCTCAGGGGTAAATTTTGCCTGTCTGAATAGGCACACTGTCACTTGTTTTTTCCCTGGGCAGCGTGTGCGTGGACTGGTGCACTTCCAAAATAAGTGTGGGCGGGTGTTGGTACCTCACCAGGTTTCAAAACTGGCTGAAGGCAATCTTAAAGTACTTTCAGTCACAAACTGCTTTTCCGTTCAGGCCCCTCTGCTGCTGCCTGTCCCTGAAACGTCAGGATGCTCTGACCTGACAGCTGCCACTCAGGGAAGATCTGAGTCGCAGCTGACAGTACTCTGAAATTGTTGGCTCGTGGCGTGGGGGCAGCTGGCACTGGCAACATTGGACATCATAAGTAAGGGTGTTAAGAACCAGAGATTTGGATGATGTCATTTTGCAGTTATATGGAGTGTTGGTGCACCCCTGTCACAGCCATGTGTGCAGTTCTGGTCTCTGCATCCCAAGGCCATGGTGGTACATCCAGAGAAGGGCAGCCCAAGCCATGAAGGGCATGGAGCAGCTGCCTTATGGGGAGAGACTGGAGAGCCTGGGGCTGCTTTGTTAGGAGAGGAAGGCGGGATCAAAGTTCCTATCAGTAAGGCAGTGCCTCAGCTGGGCACAGAACCATTGTTTACAAGCTCCTATTAGCCAGAGTGCATTGGTGGAAATAGCAGGAGATAGATGTGTTTGAAACAGGTGAAGGACAGTAATGCTTCACACAGCACGGAGTGAGCTCCTGGAAGTTTGTGTCACAGGAGGTTGTGAAGGGGTCAGTATCAGCAGCTTTAATAAGAGATTAAATGCATTCATGGACAATGGGTCTAAGAATAAATGCTAAAGTGAACAGACTGGGATGTTCCTGTTTATATTCTGAATGCCAGGGATGTACAGGCAGAAGGGACCACTGAGCATGGCCAGGTTGCCTGTGTTCCTGGTGCAGCCCCACTTGTTACAGCAGCCAGGCCCCAGGTCCCTGCTTGTGTTCCTATGCTCTGCAAGGCAGTAGTTGGTCCATCCAGCATGTGAAATTCAGGATGTTTTAAAATGGGAGAGGTGCTGTCTCCTACAAAACCCAAAGCAATCACTGAACAAAATGGAGCACACCAGTGCTCTCTGCAAGCAGCAGCAGTTGGGCTTGTCAGTCCTCACAGGGCTTGTGTGAATTAAATTGTTTTTAATAGAGGCCTAAGGCCATAGCACAGAACAGCCCAGCTCTTTGTGGGAGCTGAAGCCCACTGTGCGTATCTGTGTTGAACAAGTAAGATAACAAAAGTCAGAAATGTGGGAAGACTTCTTTTTCTTATTCTTCTTTTTCTCCCAAAGGAAACAGGGCATCAAATAAAAGCTAAAACCCCCCTTGGAGAAGCCAATAAAATGTGACCAAACATATGGCATTAAGAACAGGGAGCTGCTGAAGTTGGATATCCTCGTTTGCATCATTGAGCGTGCGGGGTTTTGGGAGCTGGTGCTGTGCAAAAGGTGTTTGGTGTGCTCCAGAAAATCCACGGGAGACAGAGCCAGCTCTCCAGCCATTGTGTAACGGAGGAGTTCTGCTGTGTTTCTAGATGCTGAAATTATTGATAATACTTTTTCTTTTCCTGGGGCTAAAGCTGCAATTTTCTGTTGCTTAGTGTGCACGTCTGAGTTTGGGGGTGCCGGCGCCGCTCGGTCGGAGAGCGGGCGCTTGTTTAAGCACGTGTGATCGTGGGGCTGTTCTCATTTATGGGAAACTATAATTAGACTTTTGGTGTTTGCTTTTAGGCAAATTAAGATTTGAAGTAGTAATTATTTTTCTCAGTGTCTTTAAATAAATTCTTTGAATTGCGAGGCAAATTGGTCTTTTGTAAAGATTCGGTGCTTCTGGGTAGAGCAAGTTCTTTCTCCTCAAAACTGGAAAATTTCGGATATTGGCAGGCTCTGGTTATAAAGCATATCCTCCCATTTTTGCTTTGTTGTGGTTTTATTCATTTTAACCTAAAGCCATAACTAAAATATATCTGTGACGTTTCATCCTGACAGGATAAATGGAAATACAAAACCTAACGAAGCCTCTCTCTTTTTCTGGAGGAAGTCTGTGCTATAAAGCACATTTGAATGTTTTTACTGTAATTGCTCTTTGGATATGTGGAAATACTGAGATCCCCCATTTCTGTTATATTTGAGTAAATCTCTTATTAGTAAGTGTTAGAACTACAACTAGTGGGGTTTTGCATCTAATTCACTTTGCAAATGTCAAAATGGAACATAAATCGCTTCACAAATTGCCGTATTAGCATTTAAAAAGGCTTTGAAATGGTTTAATTTGTTTAGGGCTGCAGTATCTTAAAAACAGTTTCTCTCTGACCCCTCCTTCCCATCTGTGGGTGTCTTGGATGCCCTGGTCTCCAGAGAGGCTCTGGGATTTCATGCTGCCTTGGGATGGACGTGTGACGAGTGGATTTTGGAGTGTGAGACGCGGAGTTCCCAGCTGGAAGTGCTGGTGTTTCCTCACGAGAATGGGCTCCCGTGAGACAAGCGATGAGTGTGAGCTGAGCAGGGTGGTCCAGATGGAGAGAGATTGTTCTTCCCGGGGGCTGTGGGAGCTCCTGTCCCTCTGGCATGCTCCAGGAGCATGGCTCGTCTCCGCCACATGCTCCGAGCTTGCTCCCTGGGTCTGTTTGCACACGCCGGTCGGGGGCTAACGCAGCACTCTGCATTTCTAATCATCATCAATTATGACCGCTGCAATCAGCATCAAGTTTAATAAAACACACGGTGCTGAGAAGTCATCAGTCCTGGAGCACGAAATACCGTCAGCTCCACTTAAAGCAGGTCAGATCTACTGGAAGACATGGGCAGAGCTGCTCTTTGCTCTCCCACCGTAATACCAGGTGGGTTTAAACTCGAGATTTCCCCATCTCTGGAGTACCTACTCAACTGGAACGTGCACTAAGTGCATCTTGTTTGTCACTGGTTTCTTTGCCAGAGGCAGCATTTGTCTGGCACATTCCCTGTCCCCAGAGGGGAAATTGCTGTGCCAGGGAGGGAGAAGAAAACAAAATGTACAGCAGTAGCTCGCCAAAAAATGTTTCTTTTTATTAAGCTTCATGGATGTTGATAGCCTGAACTGGCGAACACTCAGGCTCCCGTTGAAGCACGTGGAATGTCGTGTGTTGTGGGACTCCGATCACGTGCAGTGGTTTTCGTGCCCATGTCGGAGTTTGTAATCAGGATCAGGATCTGGCCTGATGTCTGTGATGGATTAGGCAGGGAAACAAATCAGCACAGACTTTCCAAATACTTGGAAGGTGTTTGGTATTGTGAAAACAGAAAAGACTGGATGTGGCCCTTAGTGCCATGGTCTAGTTGACAAGGTGGTGATCAGTCAAAGATTGTAATCTCTGAGGTCTTTTCCAACCTAATTGATTCTGTGATTCTGTGCAATGCTGTGTATTACTGTTGTTCTTGGGGATGGGATCCTTCTCCATACACTGAACTGTCATCTGCTTTCCATTAAAGGATGCTTTTTTGTTGCCCTGGTCCCTTTTGGCTGTAACATCATAGAACGACTTTGTCCAAGGACAAAAGATCCCCACGAGCCCTGAGAGCGCTGCAGTCTGCCTTCCCTTCAACCTCTTTCTTAATTTTAAAAGGAATTACCCCCCTCCCCCCAAACCAACAACCTGAAGCTAAGTGCTGATTTAGTAGGACACATAAAGGAATCTGAGAGTAATCAGAGCAGTCCAAAAATGCTTCAGATCCTGCTTGGGTGGGGGAGCACGGGGCTGCCATCAGCAAGGAGCTGGGGGAAGGGCAGAGCAGAGCCGGCTGCTCCGTGGATGCTCCTCGTTGCAGCCGCGCCGTCATGCACGGACTGTGCTACGGCCAGAGCAGTCCCCAGGTGCTTCCAGGGTGGCTGCGCTGCTGTGTTTGGGTGGCAGCTGGTAGGAAGAGGATGGGATAGAAAATGGGAGCCTGCAAGTTCTGAATGCTTTATCCGGGGAAAGGTCTGTCTCCGAAGCTGGCTGCAGTGAAGGCATGTTTTGTGCTTGGGCGGCCTCCCTGTTCAATGACATGTCTTAAAGATGTTGTAGCCCGTCGGAGAGCGCGAGCCTTTGGTTCATGCATGAGATGGCGCGTGCAGGATTCTGCCTGGAGGAGGGAGCGGGTTCTGAAGGAAATCTGTCAATTTGTTTCAAGTGAGAAGATGTATTTTTCAGCTCCTGAGAGTGCTGTTGAGTTGTTTTTCAAGCTGCACTCCATTCTGCAGGCGTTATATATTTTAAGCATAGTGGAAGTGTTGGATTGAATCTAAGTAAATAAGTGTTTTCCAAAGTAACTAACTGCTTTGTTTCTAAATAGCCAGTCCGGGCTCTTGGTTTGATTTGAGCGAGCAGAATTTCAGGAAGAAATTTTCTGCTGAAAAAGCAGTTACAACTGTAGGAAACCTGTTTCCCATGCATGACTGACTTAGTGATGCAGTGGAGTGGTGATGTGAGCAGAAGGGGGATGTATGCATGTGAAAGATCCTCTATAATACCACCAAGCAAGTAACATTATCCTCCACAGAGCTTTCCACCTGCAGCTCAGGGTGAACAACATGTAGCTCTTTTTCTCTCGGGTAGGTCTCCTGTGGTATTGCAGGTATCTATGTGTCAGAAGGCACTGAGGAGTGCTACTGGTTAGTAAAAAAATGTCTTAAAGAAGATGTATTGTTTATGCTGCCTTGCTGCTGAGTCTATCTGATATAAAAATGAGCACACTTTGGAAATCTGTCCTTTTTCTCTCTCCTTGAACATGAATTCGGCACCTGCAGAGTGTGTTGTTTGATGCCAAATAAAATATCACGTTGCAGATAATATACCCAGGGAATGGGAGCTTAGATTGCTGTAGAAACCTGAACTGAAGTTCCTGACCTGGGTTACCTTTCTCATTTATTGTTGACTGCTCAGTTTTGGTGACGCCTTTTCAGGAAAGCTGAACTTTAGATGTTTTGCTCTGCATTCCTCTTGGGGAGGTGGGACCCTTACGCATTTCTCCCAACATGTTGGATATATGTTGGGTGTTTACATACACCTACAGCTGTGACTTGACATTATCCTATTTCTTCTGCTGTAGAGATGAGTGAAGAGGAACAGTTTGCACTGGCCCTGAAAATGAGTGAGCAAGAAGCCAGACAAGTGAACTGTCAGGAAGAGGAAGAGGAGGAGCTCTTGAGGAAGGCCATTGCTGAGAGCCTTAGCGTAAGTGCACTTCTGTGAAGAGCCTTACTAGGGTTCTTCAGCAGCACTGCTTTCTGTGCTTACTTTCCCACACCGCACAAAAGAAGGTTTTACGGGGGGGGCCTAGTTATTTCCAGCACAAACTGGAACAACAGCAATCCCAGAGTAGTTGCTCTGGACTGTTCCTAGTGAGAGGGACATGTAAACTTCAACCTCAGCTGTTTTGGGGTGCACAGTTCTGATTGGGGTAGGGGCATCTGCAGTCCGGATGATGGCTGCCAGCATGCTGTGGGAGACCTTGGTGTACTGTGCTGATAGAGAACACGCCTCTAGGAGAGCCAACATTTTGTTTTTCAGAGCTGTCAGCCCTCAGACTCCTCTGATGCGACTCCTCAGTTGTCAGAGGAAGCGCTGGGCGCACGAGGCCAAAGCCAGCCCGCCGAGAAAGAAGGCTCTGAGATCCTGGGAGGTCTGGCACTTTGCCCTGACACCCCTCGCTCTGAGTGCAGCTCCCACTCACAGAGCTCCAGAGCTGATGGGAGTGGACAGTTGGATGTCACCCGGAGCCCCCGGGTAGTGTTGAGGAGGTTAAGCCAGGAAATCATTGAAAACTCACTAGTATCCAGCATAATAGTGTCTCCGGGGAAGGACCAGGCTGTGACAAGGTCAAGTGAAAAGTCTTCCTCACCAGCAAAAAGTGATTTGAGTAACACGTTACCGAGAACTCTCGAAGAGGACTTCATCTCGTTGAGTCCCACCTTTGGCAGGGTGGCTTCAGGCTCCTGGCGACTGACACCTCGCAGACTGTTCACAAGCCCCTCCAGCTCCTCCGAAGCAACAGGCCACGAACCAAAAGAGCAGCTCCTGCCCTGCACTGGCCATTCTGTGGGAGAAGCAGGTGCTGGTAGCTCAGCGACGCTCTGGAAGAGTGGGACCACGGAACAGTGTGAGAGCCCCAGGAGAAACAGTGGAGGGGCAGGTACCAAACACACCTCACAGCCCAGGTACCCTGCCAAGGTCTCTGTTTCCACAGAGCAACTAGAGCAGAACGAGGTGTCCGACAGTACCCCGGATCTTTGCATGCTGACTGCGGCAGAGGAGAGGCACAAACAGGAGGAGGCGAGAGACACAGTGCACTATTACTGGGGCATCCCCTTCTGCCCCAAAGGGGTGGACCCTAACCAGTACACCAAAGTCATCTTATGTCAGCTGGAGGTTTACCAGAAGAGCCTGAAGCAGGCTCAGAGGCAGTTACTGCATAAGAAGGAGTTTGGTAACCCAGTTGTGCCCAGTTCTTCCTTGACCCAAAATGAGCTTGGGAAAGGAGAGGAGATAAGAAGGGAGAACGGGGTTGCTGATGGTATGGAAGATGGAGATACAGAGGGGCAGGAGTCTGAAAGCATCACCTGGCTCCACCCTTCAAAGAGGAGGGAGGCAGAGAGTCCAGGGCACAGCATGGAAGAAGAGAAGAATTCCACTTCTGATGATGAACCGACCACCAGCTACTGCCAGGTAAGAGCTTTGCCACTGACCAGAGGTTGAGCAGCCCTGCTCTTCAGTCTGTTTTACAGTTCAGTCCCTTCTGCAAAGCAGGCGCTGCTGTTTAATGTCCCTCTTAAATTTAGGGACTTCCTTCCCTAGCCTGACAGCTCACTGTGGAGGGGGGAGGAGTGTGCAGGCTGTCACCCAGCTCACACACGGTAGGGGCCATCACGCAGCCTGACGGTCATTGTTAATGCACCAGAGACAGACACATCCAACTGATCCTTCTCAGAAGGGTGAAGCCTGTCAGTGTGTCAAGGTAGTGAGCACAGAGGTGGTGTGACCACCAGCAGCTCTGGTGAACCAGTTTATAAACCCTTGGCTGCATGGGGAGCTCTGGATTTCCCCTCACAGTCAGAGAATGTAGGTTTGTCCTTGCAGCACAGCCTTTCCTGTTTGCCCCTACTCACTCCTGTGCCTCTGTACGTGCTTCACCCTTGGAAGTGCTCTTTTCCTTCGTGGTCCTGTGGCTGTGAGGAGCTCTGCCTGCTCACAGGCATCTTCTGCCTGCCCTGGTGATGTGTCACCGCAGTGGTGCTCGCCGTCCTTGTCCTGGTGTTGGGCACCTTCTCTCGGCTCGCTGCTCGGGTCTGGTAGACACTAGATGTCAGCCTCTGTCTCCATCAGGGCTCTCCTGCTGGAGCGGAAGGCAGCTTTCTGTCACTGCTAAGTTTAAACAGATTGCTAGTCAGATGAAGTATTTATTACTGCTGTATTTTAGGTTTGTGTCAGCCTTTTCCAACCCTCATTTTTCATAATGACTTCACTCCCGGATCATTGTATAACTTTATCTTCTCTATGACTGAAGCCTTGGCTCTGTTGTTCCTGTTTTCAAGTGTATTTGATCATTTACCCTGGTGTTAGAAAGATACTTAACTTGTTTTGTGATATTTATATTCTGTCTTGTAATATTGAACACTTAGGAAAAACGTCATGTCTGCATTTTCTGGTTGCAGAAAAAGAGCAGAGCAGCCTGTGCTGAAATGTGACTTTTCCTGACAGTGCTTTGGCTCGAGTTTAGCAGATGGAGATTTAAACAAGCCTTAGAGGTGATCTGCAGAGGAAAGGAACTGACTTGTGTCCTTTTTCATTTCTTTAGGATAGATACAAAAAGCCTCAGAGGTTCTTAAAGCAAACTGCTTTTTTTTTTTCTGTAGCTTTTCCTCTGGAAAGGGAGGTGTCATTAATCTGGAAGATTGGGGTGACTGGAGGTCTATGGATGTGTACACTAAAGCCCTTGGAAAGATACAGCAGCTGGGAAGGGTGTGAACTTTTAATCAGTATTGAAAATTGTGGTGTATTTTTAAAAATATTATCTGTGTAATCCTAATACCTAATTAATTCTTGGGGAGAAAAGAGGTTTTAGTGGTGCTGAGTGGTAACTTGTACTCATCTTGACCATGAGAACTCTCTCAGAGCCATAACCTGTGTGTAGATGTAGCCCTTCTGATATTTTTAAGGTGAAAAAATAAGGAAGAGGGAGGGTTAGCAGACTTAAAAATTTCAACCCTAGCCCAAAATTTGCCAGTCTTTTATTTACACGAGAGAAAATTATTTCTAAATGCCCTTTCATCTGCCTTATCACACCCAGCATGAGAGGTTGTTCCCTTCTCTTGCCTCTGTGCAGTCACACACTGAGGCCAGAGCAGGTGATTTACTTGCAAAATCGATATGTTTGATGTTTGCTTGTGCCTTGTCTCCATTTTTTTCCTTCTATCAAATACAATTCCATCGGCAGTGACAAAGGAGGGGCCCAGAGCAGTCGAGTCTCCGACGTGCTGCATCGCTTGGAAGACCCTTTGCTGCCTGTGCTGCCCTGAGGCTCCCTCAGTGCCACCAGGGCTGCTCTGCTGGGGGGGCTAGTGGGAGATTTTAGGCTGTGCCAAGGTTAGAAATCGTCCTTGAAAAGGACTAGAATCTGTCCTTGAAAAGCACTCAAATCTGTCCTTAAAAAAGCCTCATGCCATGTGTTATACCAGTGAAATGAAGGTGCAAATGATGTGCTTGAGGGAGGCTGCCTGTGCCCCTGCCCTGAAAACCTCACCTGGGGCAGGCACAGACCTTCCACCCTGCCAGCAGCCGATTGCTGCCACTGCCTCCTGCAGCCAAGGGATGTTTGCACAGAGCAAATCCTGGTTGTCAGAAGATCTCACAGCCCGTGAACCTGCACTAACAAACTTCAGCGCTAATAGAATCAATTCCTTCAGAGCCTTTCAAATAAGGTTAGGGGACTCTTGGTCTTTAAAAGATTCAGAGGGAAAAGGCACAATTCTGGAGATTTAGAGTCTGGTGACCTGAATTAGTGGCATATTTTATAACAGATGTACTTGGGGAAACCAGAGACATGGACCAATGTTCGTGACCAGGGCAGAAGCACTGTTAACATATGCACAGTTCAGGACAAAGAGAAATAAAAATAAAGGAGGAGGTATGGTATTTTATGTTAATGGTGAATTAGGCTGCAAAGAAGTAAAGAATAGCATAGACAAAACAGAATATTTGGGGGTTGGAATCACATTAGGGAAATCTGACAGGAGGCCTTGATTTGGGGCTTGCTGGGGAAGTACATCAGCCATCCAGGAGTGGAGCTGATCGAAATTGAAACCTATGGTGGAAATTGAACTCAGAGAGTTTGATGGACTCAAGGAAGGGGGTGGAAAACCCTTCTGTGAGAACTAGCATGAGAACTGACAGCAAGGACTGCTAATAAACTGTTGTAATTCCACCTGATTAGAGGATGGCAAGTGTAACATGTACACTGCAGAAGAAGAAAGGGATCTGGGTAATAACTGGCATGTTACCCTGACCTCGGCAGTGCATAAGGCTTTTGAACAAATTTTAAAGGAAAGAATAAGTGGAGTCGTAGAGCTAAATGAAAAATGGGATAAAATGCACACAAATTTACCAGCTGTAGATTGTGCAGGTTAATCTGTTCCCTCTCTTTGATGGGACAACTGATTTTGCAGGCAAGAAAAATGCAACGGATTTTATTTCTAGGAAATTTCAGAAAAGTGCTTCTTGTGGTCAAACACCAGCTGTACCAGTTGATCAGGTCATCCCGGCTCAGGAAAATAGGTTTTGAAGTTGAGTAGGTGAGGGCTGCTGGGATACCTGGGGGAATGCAGGGAACACTAAAAACTTTGGGTTGTTTAGCTCAGCACGGGTGGAGATGAAGGAGAGCTATGACTGCTGCCTACAAGTACATTGAGGTGGATGCTTAGAACAGGCAGAGAGCATGGAAGGTGATGGACAGTGCTGGAATGAGTTGACAGTCCTGGGACTGTCCAGGAACACATCTAGGCAGCAAAGTAACAAAAAGTACTGCCTGGCTTTATTTCAGGCAGCTGCTGAAACACCTTCCCAAAAAGAGGGATGCAGGGAAAAAGCTGATTAGTTCCGGATGGATAGTGAGGCATTTTCAAATAAAAATATACAGCAGAGTGGGTGCAGTGTCATGGACAGAATCCGATGACCCAGCAGACCTCTGTCAGCTGTGCAGATTGTTTTATAGAACATCAGAATTTTCTTTTCCAGGCCTCCCAGGTGCTGCCTGCAGAGGATGCACATGAAGACGGGGAGCCGATGCAAATTGCACAGAGGTGAGCAGGATAATTTCCAAGTGTGGGGCTCACGGTGATACGGGCTCTTTCACTCTCCCTGGAGTATTTTAGGGTGCAATCCCACTGTGGCTTGCTGCAGGGCTTGCTGGAAAGTCTTCTGCAGCCACTGCTGTTAGATATCCCTGGCTTTGGAGCAGAGTGGGAGAGAGGTGAGGCACAACTGGGGAGAAAGGATCAGTTACTCTATAAGATGTGCAAGTGCATCCTTGTACAAGTTGGAGGACTTGCTCTTTGCCCTCTGAAGCTCCTGTAACACAGTGCAGTACAGCTGTGGGGGTGGGTGGGAGAGCTGAAGGTGAGTTACAGCGATGCCATCACGTGTCTATCGGGGAAGGAGCATAGGCAGCATGGTAGAGGGTTTACTGGATTTCTGTGTGTATTTTTATGTTCCTGCCTTACTGCTGAAGAGGAAAGCAGGGAAGAGGAAGCCAGACGGCACTGCCTATCAGCCAAAGATAGAGTGCAGTGCTCCAGAAAAGCCACTTCAGCAGATGACAGGTGTGGGACAAGTCAACATGATTTTCTTCAGATTTAAGCCTACTCCTCTTTCCTTGTTTTTTTTTTTTCCTTCTCCTTCCTGTGGGATGCAATTCTCAAGCAAAGACTGTGGAGAGGAAGGACAAATGGGAGAGGATTTAGGGAGCAAGTTACAAGAGAGGCCAGATAATGTCATGTTTTTAATTTGCTGGGTTTTATAATTTAAACCTGCTTTGGAACAAAACTGCCAACTTTTCTCTGATCTAACAGCATTTGGCCTGAACAGTTATTATCAATATGCAGAGTATGAAAATCCCCCTTGCTTGCACCTTTCTAACAAGCTTAAAACCTGCCTTGGGGAGCAGGAGGAACCTGCAGCTGCCACTGTTGCTGAGGCTGATGAGTTTGTGACAGCTGAGGTCTGAGCTTGCGTAGAAGGCAGCGAGGTGTGTGCTCTGCAGCACTGGCCTCCCGCCTGCTTAGGGCAGGAGAGGCCAGGAGATGGAGGATATAGAAGGAGAGGGACGTTGTTCCTTTGGTGTAGCTGGTGGGGTTAGTCTGGGACATTCCCCAAGCCACCCAGGAGCTGCCTGCCTTGGGGTGGGATGCACCTGGATTCAGCACTCCCTCCTCGGGCAGCTGGAACATCTGCAGGAAAGCAAGAAATGGCTGCAGTCTTTGCAATTCTGTGCACATTAAGCGTTGCCATCTGGCTCCTGGTAATTTGCCAGCACAGGCCTCTCTCGGGTAGGGCTCAGGCACCCTGACCGGCTGGCCTCAGCCTCACTTAATAGGAAAACACGGCTCTGAGCTGTCTGGAGGGAGTGGAGCAGTTTAGGAAGTGCCAGCCCTGGGAAGAGGCTGCTTTGCTTTCTGCGGGCCGCTCTCCCTGCTTGTTTTACTCTTTGTATGGAGCATGGAAGATTGGGGTTTTAATAAATGATTATAGGCTTTGTTACCAAGAGATAGTTGGTGTAGCAAGAAATGTGGTTTGACTTCAAATTGATTAGCCCATTTTATAAATGTCATAGCAAGTTGTTTTGTGTGAGTTCTTTTGAAGAGAGCCCTGATGTTAGACACAGAGTAAAACATGCTCAGCCTGGATTCATAACAAATGCTTTGAGATGCTTTATTTAGAGAGAAAAGCCACTTGTGATTTCCTATCAGAATTTTGTTATTTATCATAAATCAGCAGTGGCTGTTCTCTCCTCTCTAAGGCCTGTGGTTGAGCTTAATAAATCTTCTGTTTGTCAGTGTGGGGATTGATGTTTTTAAAGTGTGTTCTTGCATACTTGATCAGACTAATCAGAAAGCCACGCAAGGCGTGGAGTGTGTCAGCATGGGTGCTAGACTTCCTCACCAATGCCTGCCTGGTTCGGAAAGACATTGTACAGTGAGGGGGGAGGAAAAAAAAGGAGGAATCCGAAGGTCAAAATGAGAGGAGCGATGCCCAGTGCTGCTCCAAGGAACCACCACCCTAATGCTGTAAGGATTTTGCTGCAAGGAAAATGCCTTGTCTCACATCCGTGCTGCTTCTGGCTGCCGTGCACAGGGATAAGGGAGAAAATGAACAGTGTGAGGAGGGAGAGGATAATGTGGGATAAAGCAGGTCTGTCTTTCCTCTGTGAGGATTTCCTTCCCCAGGCAAAAAAAGGCACAGTGCTGCTACCTGCACAACTCACAAGTCTTCTCCCACAGAGTGTCACACAGTCGTGAGCAGGTAGTTTTGCTCCCCTGACAAGAGATAGTGACCCTTTCTGCCTGTTTGTCAAGGGTTTCTAGAAGAAAAAAATGTTGCCTTTGGGGTGTTTGCTTAGGATGGCATTTTAGATCCATATTTTCCTGTTATCCTGGTCATTTCTGGCTGTCAGAATCATACTGACCACTTGGAAATTATGGCATCGTCTGCTGTTCTGAACTGTGTGAGACAGGCAGGTGTGGCACTCACACCTATTGGACTGGAGATTCATATTCTATTTATATTTTGAACAGCATCTCCACGATGACCCCACTTGACAGTAAAAGGAGCCCAGATATTGCCACAGAAAACTCTGCTGAAGAAGAGATCTCTGTTTGCCCAGGTAAAAGGCACTTGAGAATGTTATGAATTTTGTACCGAATGTTGCACACTTATGGAATTCAGAGGAAAGAAGAGAATTTTCAAGTTACTTGAACAAAAAGGGAAAGATTTCTTTCCCTTCTCCATTTGTCAGGGCTAAAATTATCCAGGTAATGTAGTTTGATCCCCTAGTTTTGGACCCATTTCCTCTAAAACAATTCTGTGACAGGGTTTGTTGGGGACTTGCTGCTGAAGATGCACGAGGATGTGCGTCAGCATGGAGGGCTCACTCAAAACAAGGTGTCAGGAGTGGTCTCTGCAGTGCAATCAGATTTTCAGATTTTTCAGTGTCAAGATAATATGCAAAGCGTGAGAGCTGAAATAACTTCTATCTTTCATTAATTAAACATGTTTGGGACCAGTGACTTTTTCTTCCTCGGTCTCTCCTACCATGTTTGAGGTTTTCCAGTCCAGTGTTTTAAGTGAGAAAATTAATGAAGGGACCGTTCCTGTTCACGAGCAGCATAGCAGGAGAGGTCATAGTGGTGCTTGGTGACATATTTTGTTGCTAAGGAAGATGTGGAGGTCTAAAGATGGTGCAACTGCAAGGCAGACCACAGAACGGGAGCTCTGCTTGTCTTGATGAGAGAGCAGCTCTATTCTTGCTTTGTCTCCATCCCAGCAAGTGTCCCGTGCACTTTCCCTGTGTCTAATCTCACTCCCCATGAAGCTGCAAAGCTGTGGTGGCTTTGTCCTCACACCACCATGCTGTGACTTTAACCCCTCATCTGGCTGTGTTGTTGCACATTGTCTGATAACATTTGTGGCAAGTCTAAAAAATGTTTTGAAACTGTGAAAACTGTGTGAAGAAGCGTTAAGGGCTAAGTTACATCAAGAAGTGAGGAGGTAGTTTGGGGGCTGCAAACCTGTGCTGACATGGAGGTGTTTTTCTGCAGAGACACAGACGAGCCCATTGGAAGCTGTTGAGGAGGAGAGAGGAGAGCTCTGCTCAGACAGCAGAGATGCACCCATGCAGGTAAAAGAGCTGGAAGTTTGGGAAGGGTTCTGTTTCCAGTCCTACCTTCTAGACCTTGGTTCAGCTGAGCTGTGCTGGCATCTCCCCTTGGGTAGCTGGGAGCTTGGACTTCTGCTATTTGGATCCTCAACAAACAGTTCCCGCTTTGCTTTTCTCCACTGCTTCATATCTCCAGTCCCTTTTGGCTGGGAACTGCATGCAGCTGCTTAGAGCCTTTCAGTCCTACAGCTGGAGAGCTGTTATCAATTCCAGCCCATTCTTTTGTACCCTTACATTGCTGTGCTGGAGGATGCCATCAGCGTGGGTGGCAGGGCTGTTGCTTGCCCATGCTCAGGGGTACAGTGCTGTGATGCTCAGTGATGCAGAGGGACCCCAGGAGCTGTGAGAGGTGTCCTAGGAAACCTCAGTCACTCTTGTTGTGACGTGCTTTTCCCTGTTACAATCCTCTGAATTCCAGTGTTTGCTCTCCAACAGACCATCTCCAAAAGGCTAAGAAGAGAGCTTCACCCAAAGACTGGACTGGGATAAAGATGTCCTTGAAGTGTTGAGGGCTGGTGGTGGTTTGCAGGTCAAGCAGAGTGTCCTGAGCCGGGAATGTTGCTTTCTGTGCAGTAATAGTGGATAGCAATAGTAATTCAGTGGCAGGGCCATCCTCTTACCTCTCACTGCAGATGTGCTCTGTGTGCAGCTCCTTTCCCTGTGTTGTCACACCTGCACAGCAATTGCTTTGCAGCTGTCACTGTACCAACACCTGACTTCAGTTCCTGCTTCTGATAAAACTCCCTTTGTCTATTAATTTAGAGAGCGATATCAAAGGGGTTGCCAAGTACTCCTCTGGCAGGGTACATGGATACAGAATCGTACAGCTCTTGACAAGAGGACTCATTTGTGGAAAGCTCATTCTGGGAGTTTGCAGCTTGTACAGCATGTCTGCAGCTCCTCATTCTCACAGGCCTTTTAATAAACCATCTTCTGCTCTCGTGTGCCTTTCATTCTGCAGGTATCTCCAAGCACTGCTCAGTCAATTAGGGACTGCAGCAGGGAGAGAGTTGATCCTGGGCTGGCCACTAAAGCACGTTTGTGACCCATTTGGCTGTGGCCAGGACTCTGTCCTGTCCCTCGTGCTCTGCAGAAGGTGCCCTGGGTCTCACACCTCTGCCTGGATGGCACAAGGTGATCAGCAAAGGGGTGGGGAGCAGGTTCCTAGGGATTGTTTGACAACATTATGGCTGGCAGCAGGTCCTGGTCTGGAGCCTGCAGCCCTCCAGGAAGACAGCAAAAACAGCTACCATGGCATCAGCAGTTTGCATGAGCTGAGCCTAGACCACTGGGACTGGCTTCTTCCTAGCAGATGCTGAGCCAGGACACAGGAGTCTTGTTGTTGAGCTCAGCCTCCAGCATTGCTTTTGGCTGGCTGTTGGCTGCAAGTACTATATCTTGTAGGCAATTTCCTCTGCTAAAGAGCAGAGGTAACTGTCTGTGCCTCTGACAGGGGTGATTGGTTCTGCAGTTGAGGTTTTCCAGACTGTTACAGCAAGGTTTTGTACAAGCAGTTTTGGAACTGTGGCGTCTTTTGTTACAGAATGTTGCATTTCCATTTAAAATTAGTAATTTACCATCGAATGTAGGCGGGCAGGGTGTGTAGAACCGGTGATCTCCTAAGATTGCTTTAAAAAAGGCAGCTAGAAGGAGCAGTGCCTGCTGCTTTTCCCATCATATTTTTTACGTGTGTTGTCTGACTGGGATAGTGCAGGTTTGATTTGATCATTCATATTTGACACATCTTGTTTTTTATGGCTCTTGTGTGTGACGCCCCACGGTGAGGACTTCACACGATGCAGTGACACTGAGATGTGAGAGAGGGGTACGAGTGCTAATGCTGTAAGTGATGTACTTCAGCAGCTTGTGTTCGTCTGGAGGAACTCTTGTGGCAACTCCTCCACAGAAATCCAGGGCAGAGAGCCTCCCTGGGAATGAAAGAGATGTTCCTGGGGCTTGGTGCTGTAGCTGGTATATGGGAAAAATGCATTCCATGAGTCGGAATCTCACTTTAAGGCCCAGTCCTGCAATTTTTGACATAGCTCCTCGGAGTCAGCAAAAACAGCCTCTTTCCCTTTAGGACACAAAACCCAGAATCAGATCCCAATTTGGGAAAGGAAGTAATAAACCGAGTAATACGACAAAGCGCTCCAGTGGCATGGAGCATCTTGGCTGACCCCAATTACTGCTTCCCTGAAATGATACTGTTGGAGGAAAGCAGACGGCAGTTTTGCTGCACACTGTCTACATGTCACTGCTTAGCTCTAAACAGAACCCCCTTCCATATTATTTTCCTATAGATTTTTTCTTCATGGGTAATGTTTAAGTAGCTTTTTTTAATCATTGCAGGGAGGGAAAGGTTCTTTTTTAAACGTGAAAAAATCTTGCAGCAAGCCTGACTAGGCAGAGATGTAGTTATGAGTGAGATGGCTGCAGTCTGCTGCATTTGGGAATGTCAGTAGCATAGGGAGCAGGCTAGATCTCCGTGGGTGGGTAGTGGATCACCTTTGCAGCTGTATGACCAATGCAAAAAGAGGGTGTCAGTAAGTGGTAATGGCACCCTGAGAACATACACGAGCTGTGACATTCTGCCCTGTCAAAAAGCCTCTGCTGGTAATTTTGTGACACGGATTTTCAATGGTATTGCCTCTCTCCTTGATCGGTGTCCCCTCTGATGATTGCTCCAGCCACCTCCTCTACAGAGGAGGAGCTTCCAGTGATCTCTCCTTGCTCCCTAAGACCACAGCAGCCTCCTTTCATCCTGGGGGAAGCTGTGTTCCCAGACAGTGCTGCCGGTGTAGCGTGGATCGTGTCCAGAAACTGATGAGCACAAGTCAGGTGTTGAACTCTTGCTTTGCCCCATGAATTTTCCATCAGTTTCGCTTCTGAGCTTTCCTGATTAATGGAAGTCTTACCATTTTTCCACGGTAGTACAGGTGATGTTTGCCTTAAATGGTGTGCATGGCTGTGCAGGGAGATTTCACCACGATTCAGAAGGACATGTTGCCTTTGCAAGAAGAATTAGTTGTTAGTGCAGCGCCGTTTACTCAGCCAGTGGTCTTATTTCTGACCCCTGTGTGATGGAGGAAGAATAAAACTTTCCAAGAAAAACTGAGTCTGTGGCAGGGTGAGTAGCTACCAGACAGCATGGAGCTCTGCACCTAGCAAAAAAAGAGAAACGTCACTATCTGGCTAATTTTTCTTCTTCTTCCTTAGGTTGGTGGAGATGAAGATGCTGGTGGAACTGGGTCCAAGCGCAGTCCTACAGCTGCTGCCCATGTGTCGTGCCCGCTGTGTGATCACAGCTTTCCAGCTGCGGAGATCGAGCTCCATGCCATGTACTGCAACGGCATCGTGGGAGCAGAGGCTGGCAGGGACACTCCAGGTCTGCCAAGTGCTGCTTGCGTTTGCTCCTTGTGCTCGTCCCCCTTCCTTACTGTTACTTGGCAGACAGGTGCTGCAGTCTTGTTCTTCTTGGGATATTTGGTGCATGACGTGTGGGGAGGTTTGCTCTGCCTTGTTCTATCTCCATGCTGTTCAGGAGAGTGTTATTCAGAGGCTCTGGTGTTTCCAGCACTTCATGTACAGAGACATCTCTGATTGACTTCACACAATAATTCACCACATTATCAGCTCCTGAATATTACCCCAGGATCTAGTCCTGGATGCTTCAAGCAGTACTCATAAGATGTGTCTATTGTGTGTTTTGTTGAGGACCTGCAGAGAATGTGGCAGTGATAGGAAATGGAAGTCTTGTGTCCTTCAGGGCTCTTGAGAAGGAAAAATGTTCTGTACCACTCCAAACATGGCCTGTGCTCTGCATGGAGTCTGACATTTGTATGTACTAAAATGGCTTGTTCGGGTGGCAGAGATTGCAGAAAAGTTTCCCTCTTGTTCCACTAAAATTGCAAAATGATAACTATCAATCTGGGAGTGTGGATTTTTCTCCTTCATTTGAAGAGTGAGGTGTAGAAGCACGGTCAGAATGCCCGTATTAATCCTCTTTGCAGTCTTTTTTATATCAGGTTTCCATAGCCAACCTTTGTAGAGCTTAAGTGAACAAATACACTGGTTGGTTATCAACATATTCAGTAAGTTATGTTTTAGCTGCTGCTTGAAATGTAAAATCTGTGTTAGCACAATGTCAGGTAATATCAAAGTAGTAGGTTGTAATAAGATTAACTTTTCAGGTTGTGAATATATAATTTTCAGTTACATTCTGGGTTATTACATACAACCTAAATCTATGATGTTTAAACAATTTGAGCAAATCAGAGCTAGTACAAGAACTGTAACGTCTGCATTCCGCTAGCAGGAGGAAGTTTCACCATGTAATCTTAATGCAGAGTTGATGTAGTTCCTGAACAAGGTCCCTGTTATACTAAATCTTTGGGGATGTGACATGGGTCCTGTCAAGATAACAGGAGCCAGAGTAGTGGCTAATACTGGCTGGTGCTTAATTTTGGTGGGAAGTTCTCTCTGTAGGCACAGCCCTGCTACTAATGCAAAGCATTTGGCTCAGGCAAATCACAAATTATCACAGTTCTATCCTCAACACTGATAAAGGTGTTATCCATGCTACAAAACGGAGCAGAATTTTTAGTATGCCTTTTAGCAGGAATGTCTTTGGCCCTGTGGTATTTAGGTCCCTGGTGTGGCTGGACTGTGAGCATTTCCATTGATCCTGGGGAATCCTGACTGTGATCAGGAAAAAGCTTTGAATTCTTTGGCAATGCAAAGGAATTTGTTCTTCCCTTTGGTGTTGGCTTTCAGCAGGACAGAGTTCAAGGCTGGTCTCTCCACTCTGCTCCAGACTTGTCTCCTTGGGGATGTTTGTAAGGGTAGTTATTTTGGAATTGCTACTCTGCTGTTCTGGCTTGTTCAGAACAATCCCCCCATAAGAAAACCAGCCTGGAATAAAAGGGATTTTGTTCTGCAATAATGGCTGTAAGCAGAGCAATGGGTTTGGGACAAAATCACAATAATTTGGGTTTTCTATTGCCAGCTATTCTGGTTTTTTCCCTATAGAGATCAGGCTCTATTATCCATAACAGTCTATGACACCTGTGTTGTTTGCACCCAGACTCTTTGAAGGACCATGGGCTTCCAGGGCTTGGGCAGAATCCTGTGCTTGCTTGTGGGGCTCTGGCTCACAGGGCATCTTGGGCCAGTTCCCAGCATCTATTGGAAGGCAAGAGTCACCCAAGGGGTCTCAGCTGATGGGCTGATCATTGGATTTTGGGTTGAATAGGCAGGGGGGATGTTCAGCTCTGAGCAGAGGCCACACAGTAGCCTGGCACAGCTGTGCAGGTACAAAAGGACTCTGTTTCCAGGGCTGTTACCTTGGCATCCATTGCTAGCACAAAATCCACAGGTAAAGCTAATGCATGGGGAGAAAAAAAGAGGTGAGAGAATTGTCTTCTGAGGCAAATGCCAGCTCCTGTGTGGGTCCAGAAGCTGTTGTGTACTGCTGCAGCACTGTGTGCTCTTGGCTGGCTACTGGCTTCCTCAAGAGCACAGCAACAGCCTCATGTGAGAAGAAATCAGAGTTCACTACTCTAAGCCATGTCCTGATCTGTTAAGAAAAGACTACTTCAATTTTCCTTTGGTGCACTGGGTCAGGGGTTCCTGGTCTGTCTTCAGATTTATTAATTGGACTTACTCCTGATGTCTCTAGAATTGCAGATTATGCAGTTCTGCAAACTACAGCTGTCAGTGGTTTTCATTTTAATATTACAAAAGGATGGGTTCTTGCTGGTTTTACTTCTCTTCTTCCCTCTTCTAATCATGCACCAAAGTCTCTTGGTGTTAGGTCTCGGGAGACCAGCTCAGCCTGGCTGATATCTAAGGACAGATTTTCAAATGAGTTAGCTGGGCAAGATGAGTTACAGTCACTTTCCCTACACACATGGACACCCTGGCTGGATGCCCAGACCACCAAACACCTGGGCAGTATGAAAATCTGATCATGAATTTCCATTTTCCTGTGATCTGAGTAAATAAAAAAGAAGAGCCTGCTGTTGTGTTAGCCCCTGTACCAGGCTGGGGAAGGTTCAGGTCCTGGGTTTCCAGCTCAGTGACTGGTGTTAATTCCAAACGAACAAGTGGATCTGTGGAAGTGCTGTGCCAGCTCCCTCTTTCTTCATGCACTCAACTGAAGGGCTCACTTGTGTGAGAGGGGCTGTGTGAGAGTGCTCTGCTGGAGCCACCATATCCATCGCCTGCTGCTGCTGCCAACACAGGAATCTGCTGGTTTCACCCTGGAAGCTAGTCTTGGCTGCTACCGAGTACAGCAAATACTCTCAAGCTTTGTGACATACTTGATGCCTCTTACCCTCTATCTACATGCATCCGACATCTCGTTTCCCAAGTGAGCTCAGGGAGATGAGGATTTGGTATATCCCTTCCTCCCAAAGGCTCAAATGCAGTGTGGTGCAGCTGTCAGTCTTCAGCAGCAGCAGCACTGGTGTTGTTAAAAAACTCCTGACATCAGTAGAAGTGGCACTGATACAGGAGAAGGAGTAAGGAAATGGGTGTAGAGGAAGCTGGATGGCTTCTGAGAAGGGACAATATGCCGTGAGCTGGACACTAAAAGATCCTGCACAGAAGTGGCACAGCTGGCAATAAGCACAGGGAGGAAGCTGGTGGGCCAAGCAGCAAAGTGAGGAGCTCAGTGGCTCTGGGCTTGCAACCCCAGGAGGTGCCTGGGCTGAGCTGATAGCGGGGCCGTGCTGGGGAGGGTTTGCTCCTCTTCCTCAGGGTGCACATTGAAGCCAAACAGGCCAAGGATGACTTGTCAAGCAGAAGAAATGCCGAGTGAGGGAAAAGGTGGTTGTTGGACTACGGAGCATGTCTGACCCAGCAAAGAGCATTGCATTTGGGAGAGTTACAAGGCTCCTGTCACACAGCAGGTCAGCACTACTCTGTGGTGGGGATTTTCCCTGCGGCAAGTCTTTTCCTGTATTCTGAACTACCTTCTTGTGGGTGACTGAAGTGTTTTGGCAAGGGTCGTGCCTCACCAGCTGGCCCTGTTCTCTCTCCTGTGCTGCTTCTTCCAGCAACACAGCTGAGGGTCTCCCCCTGGGCAGCTGCAGAGCTAGTCCCAGACATCTCTAATGGGCCCATTATGCCAGATGTGTTCACTGCCTTTGGAAGAAAATAGAACTGATTAACACCTGAGCTGGTGCACAAGGCTCCCGAGACGGTGTTAAAGGAATATTAACGAGCGCACGCTGGTTTGGAGAGCAGCTCTCACCATGCTGTCAAACACATGTGTTGGTTGGGTTCTTGGGAGGCTGGGTGGCCTGGGGGGTGGCCATCGTTACCAGCCATCCTAGTCAGGCTGCCACTTTGAATCTGGGCCAGGCTATGTTAAAGAGAGACGTTTTCTTCAGTTCCTGTGAGAGATGAGCTGTTGGTATCAGTCATCGCCTACGAGACAATACCCACATCCTAGGAAACGCTCGAGCTTGTTTCTTCAGTATGGTTGTCTCCCGTCAGCCCCAACAGCTCCTGAGCACCTTGCAGTGCATTGCTGGTTGTGGCTGCAGATCAGTGATTGCTGCTAAGGGAAAGGCTGTGTTGCGTTGGATAGATATTGGGGTTGCCCAACACTTTGGAAATGGGGTTTAGCTAAAACTCAGAAGAATTCCCTTTATTCTGTACAAAATTTTGTGCATTGCTTTCTTTATCACAGATGGCGTGCCAACAAAAACAGGTTTGTTGTGTCTATACCTTGGATTCAGACCTTTTGTAATGTCAGTATGGGAAGCAGCATCACCGAGCCGTAAAACAGCTCCCTGCGTTGTCCCCTTAGCCAGCGTGCCTGAGAGCGCTTACTGTGACATCTGTTTTGGAGCTGGAGTCTTGAACGTCCCTGGTGAAGCAAGCTAAGCTATCTGAAATGTTCCCTGAGGATCTTTGCTGGTGGTATGTCAACAGGAATATGCTGAGAGGAATTCGACTGAAAGGGACAACGCTCCAACATGCTCCCTGCAGATGCCTGCAGAGCCAGTTGGGAAAGGCTGCTTGGGCTTGCTGAGGGAACAGAAATTTTTGGACCCATCATCAGCTGCTCAGCTGGGGGCTCCTTGGCTACCCACATGTGTCGGAGCTGCTGGAGAGCAGCACTGCTCCTGGTAGAGATCGTCATGCAGGGGACCCCCAGAGCTGTATATGGACAATAGCACTGGTCACCCCGGTTCATATGGGCCGTGGGAAAGCGATGACTGCGGGGCTAATTGTTGTAACCTTCCCTTTCCAGTGTGAGCTGTGCCCTCCCCTGCAAGGCTCTCCCTGCCACGTCTGCAGAAGGGTCGGTGCCTCTGCACAGCCCCTGCCTCAGCTCTCCATGTCCCCGAGCTCACAGCTGCCACGGTCCCTCCCTGCAGCAGGCACGGGAGCCTGGATTGGCAGGGAGTGGTGCTGTGCTGCCGGAGCAGCTGGATAACGCTTCTCCCAGGCTATCGCGCTGCTGCGCGTCAGCTTTAAAATTCCTGTAAACTACATACTGTCGATCCAGCTGTTTCTGGCTGAAGACAAGTTAGGTGTGAAATGTTTAGCTGGCTTCCAAGTCTGGGAAAGATAAATTCTTCAGTATCCCTGAGGGAAAAAGGGAGACTTGGTCAGCAACCTGTTCTTCAGGAAAGAAGACTCTGCTGGTCCCAGTCCAGTGTTTGCCTCTACCATCACTTGTGCTGCAGTCCTGAGTGAAAGCAATGGAAACTTGTTGCATTTGGGCATGGTGTAGGGGTGGTTTTAGGGTGGACAGTGGCACCCTCTCTGTTAACCCTTTCTGTTTTTCCTCCAGTGCTCACCCGACGTCAGAGAGAGGCAAGAAATAAAGCTGCCAGTGGTGAAGGCAGCCCTTCATCCTTAGACATTGACAAGTAAGTAGGTATGCTTGCCTTCTCCAAGATTGTTTCCACGCTTCCATTCTAGCTAGACTGTGGATGTCTTTATTCCTGTACAAATGCTGGCCGTTGGCTTTATAGCAGTGTTTCCCTAAGAAATTGCCTTCTGTCAGTGGCTCTTGTTGCAGTGCTGGCTATATTTAAACTGAAGCAAGAGGAATTTGCTGTTCTCAGATTGTTTATTTTTGCACTGATTTCCTTTCAGCCCAATCCATGGTGGGTCAGGGGCGTGTGGCTGCTGGGGTGGAGCTGTAGCTAAAAGGGTGCTAACTCAGCTGGTTTCTAATGGGAGATTTGAGCTTGGTAACCCCAGGAAAAGAAGAGGCCAGGACATGGAGGCTGTCAACATGGCACCTGTAGTGATATTCTTAATTAAATTAGACTTTCAGAATAGCAGTGGCTTTGTTTAATCTCTTTCCATGCAGCCCCTCCTCCTGCCACCCACACAAAGCATCATAAGAGAGGATCTGACAGTAAAATCCTTGCTATGGAAGCAATTTTGCTGCTACAAACAGTGGATGGCAACATCACTAATGGAATTAGGCTAATTATAGAGAGGACAGCTTCTGTTTAGACACATTATCTGGGTAATCAGCACTGACTGGAAAGAAAATACGGGAAAAGTACTGCAGAGTTTTGCTCGATGGGGGCTCTCCATATGCATTTTAGAGCCTGGGGTGTTTCA
Organism: Neopelma chrysocephalum; assembly: GCF_003984885.1. Classification (NCBI taxonomy): domain Eukaryota; kingdom Metazoa; phylum Chordata; class Aves; order Passeriformes; family Pipridae; genus Neopelma; species Neopelma chrysocephalum. The sequence goes on from NW_020897720.1 coordinate 7,670,063, forward strand.
CTAAGAGAGTACCACTATCAAACTGAACACAATGCTGCTGGGGCTGGTCCCTGGGGGCTTTATCTCTTCTTGGAGATGGTCCATTCCTGAATTCATTCTGAAGAGCCAGTATCCTCTCCTGCACGGTTCAGTCCCCGCAGACCATGGTTCCCTGGTGTGGAAGCAAGTGTAGCTGTGTAAATCTATGCCTGACCTTCATCTCCTTTCACCCAGCATAATTTTCTTCCCAAGAACACTCGGTTGTCCTGCATGAGCCTGGGCATCTTCTACTCAAGTGAGGGGATTTGAGGAACAGGCTGAGCCAGCCCCCCAGCAGGAGCACGTGCTCTGCAATTCCTCTCCCTGCATGGCATGATGTAAAATGGAGACAGTGCAGAGAAAGACTTGATTTACTAGTCAGACAAGTTCATCCAGCCCTGGTAAAATGTCTCTCTGATTTAACACACTTGGTTTGCTTTTCAGGCAGAATTTAGCTCCCCTTTGCAAAGCCCGTGCACTTCATTTCTGTAGATTTTGACAGGGTGCTTTATGTCTGGGGAGAAATCAGTGGTGTTTGAGATAGTTAGATGAACAGATTTGATTACTGTCCCGCTGCTGCAGCAGCAGGATACAGAGGAACAGGCAGGGAAAACTGATAATCACTCAGTCTTTGTGATTGGTGCTGGCCCAACCCCACTGAGCAAGACTGGATTTGGTGACACGTCTTCTCCGTGGCGTGGCCTGGAGGAGGAAAGTCACCGCTGGTGTCTGGGAGCCCAGTGCAGGGTGAATCCTAATGCAGTGCTCTGTCCTTTTGCTGCCTGGCAGGTGTGAGAAGTGCTACCTCTGTAAGTCACTGGTGCCACTGCTGCAGTATCAGAGGCACGTGGACATCTGCCTTCAGGCTGCTAGGCAAGCTCAGGGAACCAGGAGGCTGCGAAGAGCCAAGGTGAGGGGCGACCCTGCATACCGTCTCCTTTGCTTTGCGCTGGGTATGGGGCTGGCTTGGCAGCAGGAGCTGCTTCCCTGGTTGATGAGGATGAGCTGACCTGATGTAGGATTGCCTGTCCCTGTGGGCCACTGTGGGCAGAGAACTCATTGCCCTCCTTCCTGCTACACTCGGTGAGAGCACGGACTGGTCCCAGGGGTGAGCTAATCCAGCAGAGCTGCCAGTAACCTCTCCAGTGGGCAGGCAGCCAGGGCTGTCCCGCTGCCAGCCAGTGCGCCTCAGTCCTGCAGCCTTCCTTGGCTGAATGTAGATGGAGTGGGGGGCACTGCCAGGATGACAAGCCTATCTGAGTCCATCCACAAGTCCTTTCCCACGGCAGAGGCTTCAGAGACAGAGCAGGGGGAATTGTGCTGGGAGCAAACCACAGCATCCCGGGAGAATTGTGGGGGAGCGAGTGCAGTGGAGGTGTGTGGGGTGTGGGGAATGTGCCTTGGTAGAGGAGGTGGGAGGCAGGAGTGTGGGTGGCAGCTGGCTCACAGTCACTTGCCAGGTGTTGGCCCCCACTGTGCTTTTTTCCTGCTCGCAGCGGTCCCGGGGGAGCACAGAGAGGGTCCTTCCAAGGCCTTCCTGCTGGTTTCTGCAGGCAAAGCCCTAGTGCTGCAGCTTTGCCTGTGCTCAGAAATGTGATTCACGGCATGAAGATGCAACATGATGTCTTAGTTTTGTATAATCCCTTAAATCCATCACAGGCCTCAGCCCTTTGGGGATTCAGATGCAAATGATGAGATTTCTGGTTGATGATTTTGGCTGGGATACAGCCAAGCGCTATGTGGTTCAGAGTACTGCAGGGCACGGCTGCTCCTGCATGTGACTGGCTCTGTGGGGGCTGTTTGACTCTGTCCCTGTGCCCCACAGCTGGCTGGTGTGCAGATCCTGCATGCAGGAAAGATGCTGGAGCCAGGTGGCTCTTTGGGATTGTCTTGGCAAGGCTCTGTGTTACCTCTGGCCCTGCCTTGTGCTGAGGTGGCAGCTCAGGTGGCAGCTCACTGGGGGAACAGGTCATGACTGGGCATGGGATGGGCCATTGGAAAGCTTCCTAGTGGCTCTGTTGGGCTTGTAGATTTTTGCCATGGCCCATTTTGGGGTGCTTTGCAGCTCCAACACGCAGCTGGGACACCAGTGCCTTCTAGAGCAGTTTTGGGGGCAGGGAACAGCGAGAAGAGGGGACTTTGCTGGGCCAGTGAGGGTCAAAGCAGCCAGGCCAAGTGGTCTTCCCTTAGCCTGTGTGACCAGCGTGGCTGCATCTTCTCAGGGGCTGAGAGGGGGTACAAGAGGTGCATTCCTCATCTGGCTGTGCCCTGAAGGAAGGCCCTTCCCTCCAGCACCAAGCCTTGGTGCCCTCAGACAGACTGGGATGAACCTGCCCTTGGAGGCACAGTTCTGGGGGATGTGTCCCAGCTGTGGCAGAGCCCCTGGTGCCCCCATTTCTGTTGCAGCACTGTGCTCACCAGCTGGGCTTGGGGTTGGCTTCCTGCACCCCGGCCTCCCTCCTTGCTGGGTTTTTCTTAATTAACTACTTTCCTCTGCCTCTGCTTGAGCAGTAGTTGGGCTGGATGCAGAACAGAGCCCTTCCTGTGGGTGGCTGGAGGCCCTGGACATGCAGCATTCCCTCTTGTGCCCAGCCTGAGGGGGAACTTGTGCCCACAGGGCTATGGGGTTCCCTTGTGGCAGCACTGTGATGGTGGTTCTCCTCTCCTTGGCAGGACACTGGAAAGCGGGAGAGGGGCCTCCTCAGGATGCTGGAGTTCTCGGAGAGCAAGTCTGAAGGTGGGAAACTGCTTAAACTGCTTGGGTCAGGAGTGCCCTTTTCCCAGTTCTCCCCTTTTTGTCCTGGCTTGGCCTGGGCTGTTCTGGCAGAGCAAATTCTCCTTGGAAGGGCCTGTGCTTCCTGAGCAGAGCAGGAGGCTGTGAGCTTAGCTGGCCGTCAGCATTCCCCAGCACACATCCCTGCTTGTGCCCGTTGGACCTGTGCCCACTGGACCTGTGCCAGCGCCCAGAGCCCTCGCAGGGATAGGGGTATGCTCTGAGCAATGTTCAGCTTCCTGGGGGATGTGGGAGACTGGTGCTTCCCTGCAGGGATCCAAGGACAATAGGAGACGGGTGGGGAGTGGTGCTCTCAGCATCACCTGTGGCTCACACAGGAGGGCTGATGTGTGCTCTTGTTGCAGGTGCTGACGTGGAGACCCCCCTCACTGGATTAGCAGACCAACAGTCCCCTCCCGCGCTCTCAGCTGGAGCCAGTGGGGAGCCAGTGGCAGACAGCCCCATCTCCCTTCAGCACCTTTCTTTCCACGTCTCCCCCGCGAAACCCGACGTCTCCTCGGAAGCCATGGACGGTGTGATGGACTCGGAGCCGCGCGTGGCTCTCCGTGCAGGCAGCCAGCAACAGACCAAAGGCTGCCGCCGGAGAAGGCACAAATTCTGAGGCTGGTGATGTGGCAGGGACCCCCAGCAGCTCCCCGTGCCCCAGTGAGGGTCTTCTTGGCACCGTACCCCTGCTTCACCTGCAGCCTTTGTCTCCCACCCCCTTTTTGTATGTTTTATACGACCTGTGCGGGGAGTGCCGGGTGGAGAAGCGACTGTGTGTTTTATAGGTGCCTGTGCAGCTTTGCTCTCTGTTACAGAAATGGAAATATATTTATGTATGTTTTTATGAAACTGCAGCACCACGGCAGAGCTGTGCTGGCTTTCTCTGGGGAATGGGAGGGCGCTGGAGGGAGGAGAGGAGGAGCAGCAGACGGTGGGTCCCAAATCACACTTCCCCAGGCCTGTCCTGGGGTGGAGAGGGTGGGGGGGGCTCAGAGACCCCTGGGCAGGGGCCTGCAGTACCCCCTGCTCCACACAGCAACACAGCAGTGACATTCCCAGCCGGGAGCGGCGGAGGGCACCTTGGTGCCAGCTGACAGCCGCAGTCAGCGGATGCGGGGACCAGAGGAGCCACGGCCGCGGTGTCCCCGTGTCCTTGGTGCCTTCCCTGTCCCCAGGTGGCTCGGCTGTGCTCCCGCTCCCCGGGACAGCGCGGGTTTGCCTGCCCCGGACCGGGCCGTGGAGGGACCTGCTCCCCGGGAGCATCCTCCCCGGGAACAGGGGAGAGGGGGACTGTGCTGCCCAATTAACGGGACGAGCTGATGCGGAGCTAATTAAATCCCGGGCTTCCACCAGCGCTGCCGCCCGGCCGGGCGCGGGGAGCGGCCCCTCCCGCGGGGGGGCCCGAGCGCCGCCGCCCATTGGCCGCGGCGGGCCCGGCCTGCGGCGGGCCGGCCAATGGCGGGGCGGGGTGGGGCTGTTGCCAAGGGGACGGCAGCGGCAACGGTCCTCCCGCGCCCCCACCGGCCCCGCCGCCAACGGTCCCGCACCGGCCCCACACCGGCCCCGGCCCCCACGGGCTTAACACCGGCCCCGGCCCCGCCCCGGCCCCCACGGGCTTAACACCGGCCCCCACGGGCTTAACATCGGCCCCGACCCAACACCAGCCCCGACCCCGCCGCCATGGGCAGCCGCAGCACCCGTCCCCAGTCTGGCCGGTACGGCGGGCCGGACAGCGCACAGCAGAGCCCCGGCTCCCCCCGCCGCCCCCGGCGAAGCTCGGGCTCGGAAGCGGCGGGCAGCTCGTACTCTGACCGGTGAGCGGCTCCTGCCCTGCGGAGGCCGCGATGGGGCCGGGGATGGAGCCGCGCAAGCTCCCCCAGCCCCCCGGGCCGTTGCAGGGGAGGGACGACAGCTCCGGCCTCTTGCAGGTCTCGGAGAGCCCCTCGTCCCGCTGCCCCGCCGGGTTCGTCCATGGCCGTGGTGGGGCACAGCTGCCACCTGCACCATCGCAGGGACAGTGGGCGGACGCTGCAAAGGAACGATTCCCGATGGAGCATGGAAACAGAGGAGAGGTGGGAGGCAGGCCCCCAACACCATCGTGTGCTAGGGCAAGGGCAGGCGTGAGTCTTGTCCTGCGGGCCAGCGCTCAGCAGGTGACAGGCTACCTCCCTCCATGCAGGTTCACAATGGACCATCTGATGAACCAACAACAGGATTCTTCCTCTAGCACACCGGTAAGGTCTATCCCTGCCCCAGGCATCCCCTGACCTTCGTCCCTGTGCCCCTGGCCTAATGCACCATCACCAGGTACAACGAGCCCTGCGGGCGCTCACCATCCCGCTGGAGAGGCTGCACATTATGAAGGGCCACATGATGCAGGCCATGCGCAGGGGGCTGGGCCGCCAAACACATTCACGGGCCACTTTGAAGATGCTGCCCACCTACATCTGCGCCACTCCTGACGGCACTGGTAAGACAGCCTGGTCTGAGGATGGGTTGCTCTGCTACCTGCAGCCCCACCTCATTGGACTTGGCCCTGAGGGTGCTGGGGAGGGGTACACAGCTCTCCAGTCAGTTACGGAGTCCATAAGCTGCCTCTCTGCCAGTCCCCACTGCAGGGGGAGTGGCCAGGAGCTAGTTCCCTTGGGTCCTGTGAGCGTCTCAGGCTCTCAGGAGCCTCCTCCATGGGTGAGTGACTGCCCTGGGATAGGCTGAGGAGCAGATTTTAAGGGATCTGCCACAGGAAAGGTCTGTGGCCTGACACAGCCTCTGTTCCCCCATAGAGAAGGGTGACTTTCTGGTGGTGGAGCTGTGCCAGAGCCAGGTTCGGACCCTGCTGGTGACCCTCTTTGGAGATGGAAACCCGAGCCCACAAATGATGTACAAGACCTTTGACATGCCAGAGGACATCATGCAGGGCGAGGGGGAAGCGGTATGAGGAGGCCATGGCACAGGGTGGCTGGTGCTGGGCTGCCCAGCACCATGGAGGCTTGGCAGGGCTCTGGACTGGGGCTGGAGCTCTGGACTGCCTCCTGCATCCTGGGTACTGGATAAGGGAAGCAGCCCTTACCCCTAGTCATGTCTTTGCAGCTCTTTGATTTCATTGCACAATGCCTGTCCCAGTTCCTGGCTGATGCCAACACCCCCCTGGAACATCTCCCCCTGGGCTTTGTCTTCCCCTTCAGCTGTCGGCAGACACAGCTGAACAAGGTGAGGGGCCCTGTCCCGGGCTGTGACCACATCCCCAGCACAGCAGCAGTGGGGAGAGGAGCCAGCCCAGTGCTGGAGGCCAATGGCTCTGCCACATGTTCTCCACAGGCAGAACTCATCTCCTGGTCCAAGGGCTTCAAATGCAGTGACGTGGAGGGGAAGGATGTTGTGGAGTTGCTACAGTCAGCCATCAACAAGCAGGAGGTGGGGGACCGTGGGGTGGGGGAGACCTGGTCAGGGGGTGCCCCCGTGGAGGGGCTGATGATGCTCTCACTTTGCTCCCGGTCAGCTCTCCCATGTGGAAGTTGTTGCCCTGATGAATGACACGGTGGGCACCATGATGACCTGCAGCACAGAGGGAAGACCCTGTGAGGTCGCCTTGGTTGCAGGTGAACAGCGGGCACCCCACGTGCCAGGGTGATGGGTGCTGGGGGGGCCGAGCTGGTGCTCACCCCCATTGCTCCCTGCAGACAAGGGCAGCAACTGCTGCTTCATGGCCGAGGGACATCTGGTAGAAACAGCAGAGGAGATCAGCGGGCGGATGTGTATCAACACTGAGTGGGGCCGCTTCGGGGACGATGGTATTCTGAATGACATCCTGACCCCCTATGATGAGTGCGTGGACGAAGAATCCTTTAGGCCTGGGGAGAAGAGGTGCTCGCACCCCTCAGCAAGGACGGGGTCCTTGGGGTTCCCCATCCATCCCTGGGCATTTCAGGCCCTACCAACAGGAGCACAACAGGAGCCCTGCAATGCTCCTGGGTGCTCTCAAAGGGCCAACGGGTGCTAGGGAGGCACAACTGACTCCCATGTGGGCTGCATGCAGATTTGAGAAGATGGTGGGCAGCCTGTATCTGGGGGAGATCACCCGACACGTGCTGATCGCCCTGGCCGCTGAAAAAGCACTCTTCACTGGGAGCAGTGTTGCTGTCTTGAAGGAGAAGGGTGTGCTCACGACCCATCAGGTTCTGGAGATCATCAGGTGAGTGTCTGGGGACCAGGAGCCTACCATGGGTGGGAGAATGGGGGTGTGATGGATGGGTGCCCCTGTTTGCGAGCTGTTGGACCTGCAAGTGTTGCAAGGCTGTGCTCTGCCTTGCAGCATTGAGGAAGGCATGGCTGCGACGAAGACGACTCTGGAGGCTCTGGGGCTGCAGCCAAATGAGCGAGATTGCAGCCGGGTGCAGCAGATCTGCCGGGCGGTGGTGAGCCGCGCTGCCACGCTCTACGCCACTGGCCTGGCTGCCGTCCTCAGCTACATGTGCGAGACCCGGGACATGGATCAGCTGCTTGTCAACGTGGGGGTGGATGGAGAACTGTACCAAGGCCACACCAGGTGAGGAGGGTCAGGCCCCCAGTGCAGGGGTAGTGGCCAGGAGCTGGTTCCCTTGGCCCCTGTGAGGGTCTCAGGCTCTCAGGAGCCTCCCCCCGAGTGAGTGACTGTTCGTGGGACAGGGTGAGGAGCAGATTTTAGGCATCCCAGTAGGATGCTTCATGCCCTTGCTATCTTCTTCTTCCTCTAGTAGGTTCGAGGAGATCCTGCAGAGTGTGACAAAGCTGCTGGCCCCTGAGTGTGTGCCCACTTTCTTGCCCTCAACAGATGGGTCTGGGCGGGGGGCAGCCATGGTGACAGCAGTGGCTGTGCGCCTGGAGGCCCAGCGCCAGAAGGTGGCCGAGCTGCTGGCCCCGCTGCGGCTCAAGCGTGATGACCTGGTGGAGGTCCAGGCACTGATGAGGCGGGAGATGGAGCTAGGGCTGGGTCAGGAGACCCATGCCACTGCCTCTGTCCGCATGCTGCCCACATATGTTTGTCACACGCCTGATGGCACCGGTGAGGGACAGGGGCATTGGGAAGTGGGAAGTGGGTGCTGAGGAGGCCATGGCTCTGCTGATGCCCTGTGCTGGCTCTCTACAGAGCTAGGTGAATTCCTGGCACTGGACCTGGGAGGGACCAATTTCCGTGTGCTGGTGGTGCAAGTGACAGAGGAGGGCATCCGTATGGCCAGTGAGATCTATGTCATCCCAACTGCCATCATGCAGGGCACTGGCGAGGAGGTGAGACTGAGACCTATGGTTAAGGGATGGTGTGAGGGGGTCCACGTTGCCTCCCTCCTTGCTGTCTGTCTATAGGGCTGGGATGGGGCTGGGAGAGCCCCCTGCAGCATTATCCCAGCCTGGGCCATGCTAACCATGGCCACAATCCACAGCTCTTCGACCACATCATCGACTGCATCATGGACTTCCAGCTGAAGCAGAACCTGATGACACACACCCTACCTCTCGGCTTCACCTTTTCCTTCCCCTGCAAGCAAGTGGGCCTGGATAAGGTGAGGGGTTGCCTCCAGCCCCATGGGTATAGGAAGGACCCTGGGATGTGGTGTGAGGCGGCTGCCTGGAGGCTGCTCCTGCCTCTCTTGCAGGCATTGCTGCTGACCTGGACCAAAGGCTTCAGTGCTTCAGGCTGTGTGGGGCAGGACGTGGTCCAGCTGCTGCGGGAGGCTGCTAAGCGCAAACATGTAGGGAATGTCCTGTGGTCCATCCCTGTCCCTGGGGTGCACCCTGCACCCAGGTGGTGCCAACCCCAGGAGCGAGCTGGCTGCCACTAGGCTGCATGTGTCCCCATCTCCTGTTTGGCAGCATGAAGGGCTGAAGGTGGTGGCTCTGGTTAATGACACAGTGGGAACCATGATGTCCTGTGGCTATGAAGACCCAAAATGTGAAATCGGGCTCATCGTGGGTGAGGAGCACCTCTGTAACCAGGAGGTTCCCCATCCCCTCACCACCACCCCATCCTATGTGGCATGGCCATGTGCCTTTACCACAACTGTGGTGGGGGTGACACCAGCATGGGGCCCACAGGGACAGGGACAAATGCCTGCTACATGGAGGAGATGCGGAACGTGGGTACTGTGGAAGGGGACAAGGGCCGCATGTGCATCAACATGGAGTGGGGGGCCTTTGGGGACAATGGCTGCCTGGACCACATCTTCACCAGCTTCGACAGGGTGGTGGACGAGCAGACCATCAATCCCGGCAAGCAGAGGTGGGCAAGGGCCCTGGGGCAGAGGGGGCTGGGAGTGGGTGGCTGTGCCCAGCTGAGGCTGTGCCTGGGGCAGGTTTGAGAAGCTCATCAGCGGCATGTACCTGGGCGAGATCGTGCGCCACATCCTGCTGGCAATGTCAGACAAAGAGCTCCTGTTCCACGGCAATCCCAGCCCCAAGCTCTTCACCAAGGATATCTTCAAGACCAAGTTCCTCTCTACTATCGAGCTGTGAGTGCTGGGCTCTGCTGGGTTCCCTGAACCTGGGGTGGGGGGCCGGAACCCCAGGAGAAGGGGCCATGCTACATTGATGGGGCACAGGCAGGGTGATACCACTCCAGCCTATGGGATGGGGACGGTGGTGGGAACAGGGACTTTGGTGCTAACTGTAGCATTGGTCTGGGTCAGCAATGGGCTGGCCCTGCGGCAGATACGGCAAATCCTGCTGGAGCTGGACCTCGATGCCAGCTATGAGGACAGCGTGCTGATGCGGGAAGTGTGCCATACTGTGTCCATGCGGGCAGCCCAGCTCTGCGCTGCCGGCATGGCTGCTGTGGTGGAGAAGATGAGGGAGAACCGGGGCCTGGACCACCTGTCTGTCACCGTGGGGGTGGATGGCACCTTGTACAAGCTGCACCCAAAGTGAGTGGGGCCAGGGATGGCAGGAACCCACCAGGGACCCTTACCCTATGGCAGGAGCCTGGGGTGGGAGTCATGGGGTGAATGGGGTGGGGGACACAGTCCTCACCCTCCCCTCCTGTCCCCTCCAGTTTCTCCCACTGCCTCCAGAGGACTCTGCGGGACCTGGCGCCCAACTGCACCGTCACCTTCATGCCATCAGAGGACGGCTCGGGGAAAGGAGCCGCGCTTGTGGCAGCTGTGGCCTGTCGTGCCACCGGCCCGGGGCAATAGACATCACCATCACCATCACACCAATAAAGCGCTGTGCTCCACACCTCCGACTTCTGAGGGGGAACATGAGGGGCGTGGGGCAGCGCATGGCCGGGCACAGCCTCATGTAGCAATATATATCGAATTTATTTACATTCACGTACGGCAGACCCCCCGCCCGCGGCACCGCTATGTACATAAGGCCAAGTGTAAATACTTGAATGCACTTAATACAGAATTAAAAAAACGGTCTTTACACAACACGGCACGGGGCCTGGGGCCGCCCGGCCCCACACGCAGACAGCACGACGGCACCGCACGCACGACGCACACCCAGCGCCCCCTCGACCCCCACCATGGGGCTGTGGGACCCCTGGGGACGGGCTGAGCCCCACCACCACAGTGCTGGGGGGGCCTGGCTGCCGTGGGGCACGGGCATCCCGCTCTCCCAAGGAGGCCAGGCAGTCCTCCCTGTGCGCTGCGGGGCTGTAGGGGTTTGGGGGCCAGCCAGGGCCCCCCCCAGCCCCATGGTGGCAGTCCCCTGGGAGCAGAGTTTCCCGCCCCCCCTTCCCCGCCACACTCAGCACTCAGCCTCGGAGACGGCGAAGAGGGCCCCGTCCTGCTTGCCAACCTCGGCCACGGCAGCGGCCAGCTGTGAGAGGTTTCCATTGGGGAAGTGCCGCGCTTCCCACAGGTTGAGGATCATGGCTGTGGGGCTGGGCTTCGAGGCGAAGAAGCTGAGATGGCTGGAGGGGGACAGAGGGACCATGTCAGGGCACAGGGATGGCTCCACATTCTGCTACCAGCCCTGTGCTAGCCTCACCTTGGCCAGCACCCTGGTCCCAGGATCCCACAGCATTCCAGCAACCATCTATAGGTGCAGGATGAGGCCAGAACCCCTATCTACCATGCCACCCCATCCCCATCACTGTTCTCAGCCTGGGTCACCTGTCAAGGTTGAGCTTCTGTGCCAGCGTCCTCCAGTCGGCTCCCCGGGTGCCTGGTGGGTCCAGGCTGCTGATGATCTTTTGGCGGATGAGGAAGGGGATCTTGAAGGCACTGGGGCCCACCAGAGCTGGGGTGGCCACCTCGTTGTCAGGGACCAACCAGTCTGAAAACCTCGTGTCCTAGGGAAGAGCACCAGGGGGAAGGGGGAGGGATGTGAGACCATCTCGTGGTCACCCCCAGGAGTCCCCCAGCCCTGCCCTCACCTTGGCAATGTTGAAGTTGACGGTGAAGCTCTGCCCGTCCCCCTCCACCTGCCAGACCCAGATCTTGCAGGCCAGTTCGCAGGTGCTGGTGCTCAGGCGCTCCAGGGTGAAGGTGCAGTGCAGAAAGGGCTGCAACCCACTCCAGATGTGATAGAAAGGGATCTCCTGCAGTGGGGTGATGGGAGGGAGTTGTCAGAGTGGCAGAGACACCCCTCCACACCCTCTTCCCCATCCCCAGACACTGGCCAGACTCCCCACCTGGTAGCTGGCGAGGAGCTTGCTCTTCCAGAGGGAGCTGGGCATGTCATGGATGGAGAGGCGCAGGTTGTGGTAGCTGTCCTTGAAGTGCAGCACCCGGGGAGCTCCAATCAGCTGCCCCCCCAGCTGCTTCTCCAGCTGGATCACCTCCTGCTGGCACATGCAGTGGTCAGGCAGGAGATGCCACACCCTGGGAGCACAGCCCTTGCTCCAAGCTGGGATGGGCGGGGATGGGGACCCCCAGTACCTTGAGGACGTCCTGGGTGTCGCTGAGGCAGTAGACACGGATGTTGTACTCGAGCGAGGGGCAGGCGGCCGGCGCAAACAGGACCAGCTTGAGGCGCTTGGAGGCCGCCATGCTGAGGGACTCCCCGACCAGGGCGAAGCGTCCCAGCTGCTCCGTGAACACGTAGCAAGCCTGCGCTTCCAGCTGGCAGTAGTACAGCTCCGTGCACGGCTCAGCGCCCAGCTGCAGCACGTCCTGCGGCACCCAGGCAGAAATGCACCTTGGCCACAGCCGTCCCCCCACCTCCATCCCTAAATCCCCTCGTCCCTGTGGGTGCTCACCTCCCACGTGCCCTCGCATGACTGCTTCTTCAGCCGGATGCTCCAGTTCTCGGCGCTGGCCTCCACGCAGTGCCCCATGGCCAGGATGGCGGGCCGGGTGAGGAGGACCCCGGGAGGGCCACAGCTGACAATGGGGCTCAGCAGCGTCTGGCAGCCAGCCAGGGGCAGCCTGGGGCAGCAACAGGGGCAGCTGAGTCAGGACGGACCTCCTTCCAAGAGCCACGTGCCCCGGCAGCCCCTGCACCTACCTCACCTCCTCCTGCTTGTGCAGGGTCAGGTAGACCTCGTAGATCTTTCCCCGCGGGATGGCATCAGGTGGGATGAGCAGGCTGATCCCTGGGTGGGAACGGGGGTGCAGGCAGGGAGTGAGCCCCATGAGGACACTGCCTGCACTGGGCAATGCTCCAGACCCCCCGCCCCAGCGTACCTGTGTTGGGGATCATGAGCCGCCCCCCCAAGAAGTTGAAGGTGCCATAGGCCATGTTGTTGGTGCCGCGGGGCAGAGAGCGGAAGTAGCTCTGGGTGGAGAGCCGGGCCACGAAATCAGCGCCCTCAGCAGCAGGTGAGCTGTGGTGCAGCGTGTGCCGCCCGGCACCCAGCGGGCTCAGCAGATGCCCATTGGGCAGCTGGAGCTTGGCAGGGCCGTCCTGGCGTGGGCAGAGCGAGCCCTGGTAGGTCATGGTGGTGGTGCTGAGGTCGGGCTGGATGGTGAGCAGGCTGGGGTTGTCTGTGGCACAGAGAAAGCAACCACGGTGCCAGGGCATGGTGGGAACAGGGGGTCCCCACCACCAACACAGTGGTACAGTCGGCCCCAGGGAGCATAGGGCACACAATCCCTTCCCCATGGTGAGGATCCTATAGGGCACAGCCACCCCTGGGGGTTGAAAGGGCATTGAGTCCCTGCTCCATGGTATTGACCCTTGGGGTACAGTCACCAGTGGGGTCCTGAGAGCACATAGCAGCAACTCAGGGTGCTGTGTGTAGGGAACAGGGATACTTTAGGACACATAGCCCCTGCCCACAACCAGGGACCCTATGTGGCACAGAGCACTGACCCTGCAGTCAGGGATTCTTTAAGATACAACACCCCTGACCCATAAGGCACAGAACCCCAGCTCAAGACCAGGTATCCCACAGGGCACAGAACCCCACCCAGGGATGCCCCGGGGCAAACAGCCCCTGCCCAATCCACCTGGGGGTTGTGGCCACCCCCAGGTCCCAAGGGACACCATGTCCCAGTGCGATGCATTGTCCCTTCAACCCTCTCTCACCGGCTTTGCTGGGCTTGATGCTGACGGGCTGGAAGCCGGCGGTGAGGATGGAGGAGTCAGCCACATCAGCGTCCAGGCCCCCCTTCTTGCGGCAGTACACCAGCACCCCCACCAGCAGCAGCAGCACCAGGCACACAGCCACAGCCACCAGTCCCACGTACAGCGCCACGTCCTCTGCACCGGGGGCAGCTGTGCGGGGCAGGCGTCAGCACCCACGGCCACCCCCAGCCCCTTTCCCAGGGGACAATCCTGCCATCCCCACCATGCTCACCATGGGTGCAGAGCTCAGAGGTGCAGTTCCGAGTGTCCAACTCGGGGCCATGGCAATCCCGGCCCCCATTGCGTGGTGCTGGCTCCGAGCACTCCCGGCTGCGCCAGTGGGTGCATTCGGCCCCACACTCCGACCACTTGCTCCACTCTGACCAGGCGCCATCCACTGTGGGTACAGCTCGAGGTTACCACCCCACTGCCACCTCTCTCCCCTGCCCCAGGGCTGGCAGAGACGGACACACGGGGGAGTTGGAGGACAAGACAGCCAGTGAGGACAGGGACCTCAATGGGCGCAGTGGGGAGTGCAGCATCCGCACGGTGGGGCGGTGGTGGTGCCCTGGGCAGGACGGGTACCTGGGCAGAGGGTGGTGCAGGCGGTTTTCTGCACATTTTGGCCCTCACAGAAAGCCCCTCCGTTGAGGGGTGTGGGGTTGGTGCACGTCCGGCTCCGCTTCTGCCAGCCCCGTCCACAGCTGGTGCTGCAGCCTGACCACTGCGTCCACGTCGACCAGCCGCCATTCACTGGGTGGAGAGGGACCCGTCAGCACCCTGCCATGAAGTGGACGTGGGGAGGGACAGGACGGGGAGGATGACACTGGGGCAGCGTGGCAGGGACCAGCAAAGTGGGGCTGTACCATAAACAATGATGGCGGCAGAGGAGCTGCGGCGACGGGCCACGATGTTTTTAGCCACACAGGTATAGTTGGCAGTGTCGGCCAGGCGGGCCTGACGCAGCACCAGACTGTGCTCTGGTGTCACGTAGACGTTGGCATCCAGTGCTGGATCCACCAGCTCCTCATTGCGCAGCCACTCCACCTGCAGAGCACAAGGATATCACCATGTGCCTGTGTGGGAGCACACACAGCATCCTCATCCTGCCCTGCCCGGCTGCAGGGACTCACCTCAGCAGGGGGGATGCCCTCAGGAGGGCGGCATGGCAGCACGATGCCCTGCTCGATGGAGACCTCCCTGGCTGTCGGCTCCTGCTCGAAGTTCTTGCGTAGATCTGGGGAGGCACAGGGGTGAGGGGTGGGGCCAGGCCATCGCCCACTGCCCATCTGGGCACCCACAAGACACTCACAGGCGATGCGCACGAAGGCTTTCTGGCTCTTGGTGGTGCCAGAGGAGCTCCAGGCCACGCACTGGCACCAGTACTCCTCCAGCCCAAAGATCTTCTCCACTTGCTGGCGAGTGACCTCGATGCGCACCTCCATCACTGGCAGCCCTGGGACCGGTTGGCAGCGTGTCAGCAAAGGTGTGCCAGGAGCAGTCCCCATGGCCCCAGCCCCGTGCAAGCCCCACCAAGAGTGGCACACGTGGCTCCCCGTGACTGGGGCCGGCACCGTCCCTCCCGCCAGTGCTCACCGGTGCTGCGGTCAGTGCTGTGCTGCGTGACGTGGTCACCTTGGTGCACCCACTCGCCGTTGCACTTGAAGTAGATCTGTGTGGCAGGGGTGGCACGGCAGGCCAGGCTCACTGCCTTGTTCTTCACAATGTAGACGTCCTCTGGCTCCAGCTGGAAGTGCGGTAGCAGGTCCGGGGATGCGCCGGATGCCGGGTTGGCCACAGTCGCGCTTTGCTGAGCACCTGCGGGGAGATGGGGCTCGGCCACCTCCAGCGTGCCCTGGCTGGGCCATCATCCACCCCAGCAGGCCCCACGCCGGTGGTCCTGTGCATCACCACCGTCCCCCCCGCTTGCGACGTGGGAGCCCCCTCCCATCCCTGCCATCCATCAGGGAGAGCAGCCGCACGGTGGCTGCGCCCGCTGAACCCGCGCCGATCCCTCATGTCCACACTTAGTGCTAATGAAAAGGAAATGTAGTGTGACCAACAAGGGCCATTGCTCACGCCTCTGGGGCGCCTGCCACCCCCCTCCTCAGCACGCTATAAGGCATCAGCCAGGGGCTGCATCCTGCCCTGCAGCACCCCGGAGTGTCACAGGGATGCTGGGCAAGTGGTGGGGACACAGCAGGGTAGCACAGCAGTGCATCCTGTCCTGTACCACTGACACCCGCACTGGCATGGCATGTGGGGGCTGGCTGTCCCCAGGGTGGCAAGGGTGGCTCAGGGCTGCACGCTTGTCCCACCATGGGGACAGCAGTGCTGGGGACATATGGCACAGCCTTAGGATGCCTGCATCCCTCATCCCAGACATGGCCAGGTGTCCCCCCTCCCCCCACCCCACCGGCGTCTGCCGCAGAAAGAGTTAATAAACCAGGGCCCTAAATAAGCATTTGATTAACAAACGATAAAATAGCGATTGTGTCACTGAATGAAGCTGTAATTGCTGCTGCTAATTGGCTGGTTAGGATTTAATAAGCAATTAAATGGGATGGAATGCGCAGTAATTAAGTGCCTTCGTTTGGCAACCACCAGCCACTCCCCATGTGCCCATGGGACCCCACTGCTCGTGCCCACCCCAGCTGGCTCCTGCTTGGCACAGCTGCCTGCGCCACGGTGACACAGGGGATACAGGGATCCCTCAGGCCCTGCCTGGGTCTCCCAGGGGAGCTTCAGGCCCTGCTGCTCTCCCCAGCTGGATCAGGCCCCTCGGAGCCGGGGAGTGGGTGCCGATGAACCTGCCACGATGCCCGCCGGGATGGGCAAGGTGCGGCAGCTAATTTACGCGGGGAAGATAAACGGCGACCATAACGCGCCAGTTATTACCCCATCAGCACTTTTACAATGTCACTGGCAATTAATTTAATTAAAACCCCTGTCGGGGATATACAGGCATTTCATATTTCACTGGTTTAACGACCCCCCCCCCCCCCCAGCCTCAGGCTGGGGCCAGCCCGGGGGGTCACGGCGCGGACAGGCGTTGCGGTCCCCGGCACGGTGCCGTCCCTGACGCCGGCTGCGGCACCTCTTGCTGCATCACCCGTGGTTGCACTGCTGTGCCCGCTGCTCGGGCACTCCTGGGTGCCCATGCTGCAATACCCACGCTGGCACGTGGGCGCTGCGTAAATAAACCCAATTTATTTGTGAAATACCATGTTTGCTGCTGCACAGCACCACAGCTGCCTCCTGTCCGGGTGGCTCTGGCAGGCACGCCAGGTGAACTGTGCCATGGGACCGGCCTTCTAATCACACACGAAATGAGTACAGCAATTCCTGAGCTGTGTGGGTATCCATCATAGCTGAGTGGAGGGGCACAGGAAACCCAGGGCCAGCAGTAATGGGTGGGGGAGGCAGGATGGGCATGGACCCCCCCCCCCTGCCCCCCCCAAAAGGGGGTTCGGGGTGCCTTGTGGGCAGGATGGGACCATGGGCAGCAAACGGATCTGGGGATGTGCAGTGAGTGCAGAGCCAGGGTGCTGCTGCCCAGTCCCAGATGGGATGCTGTCCTGCCACTGAGCATTGTGCCAGGCACTGGTGGGGCCCTCTGCTGTGATGTGGACATGGATAGACCCATGTGGCATAGCTGGGAGGCTGGAGCTGGCCTGGAGCCCCGTGAGGGAGCAGAGGGGCTGTGGTCTGGTTGCCCCACACACCACGAGCACCCCATCAATGATGGGCACCCCACACACCCTGTTGCCATCCAATGCACCACAGCCACCCCACACTTTATGGCTCTCCCAAACACCACAGGGATTTCATGCATTGTGGATGCCCAGCACTCTGTGGGCACTTACATCCCATGGGCACTCACATCCCATGGGCACTCTGCGCTTTGCAGCCACCCCCGTGCACTGTGGGCCCCCCACATTCTGTGGGCCCCCCCCCAGGGTGGTCCCACCCCAAGCCCGTGGGTGCGGGAGCAGCGTGGGCGCCCCGTGGGCAGCGGCCCCCCACGTGGCGCGTGCCGGCTCCCGCATCGGCCTCGCGCTCACCTGCCGCTGCGTTGCCATGGAAACAGGCGAGATGCTTATGTCACCTTGGCAAAGGGAATCGGGGAACTTCGGCGGGATCGGGGACCAGGGAGACAGGGACCAGGGGGATGGGGGATGCTGGGTTCCACACACCCCATGCCCCTCCTCAATCACGGCAGGGCACAGCCTTGGCTGCTCTCCCTGCAGTCAAAGGGGTGACTGCAAGCACGGTTTGCTCCAGCGCAGACAAATCCCTGCCAGTAAAGTCTGTGCATTAAGCAGGGCTTTAATAGCAATTATCCCCCCCACACACGTGGGATAACGAGCGGTTACCGGGATGAAGGAGAGACAGGGTGGTGGGCCGGGGAGCAGGGCTGCAGCACCCACCTCAGGATGCAGAGGGGATGGGGACACCCTGCTGTGGGCTCTAAGCACAAGCCCTCACCACCCCAGCGCTATGGGACCCCCAGCTGCTCCCAGTCCCCTCCCCATGTACAGAGCTCCCCCTGCTCCCTGTGCCCCACTGCTGCCACCCCAGGTGACCACACAGCCTCTCACTTTAGCACCTGCACCTCCACAGCAGCAGAAACGCCAGGTGTACTCGTGTTACCGGGCAAGGAGAGACTGCCCTGCACTGCACTGCCCAGTTTTGGGGGGCACTGATAAGAGCCACCGGGTGCCAACAGGTGCTCTCAGCCTGGTCCCTCTGGTTCTCAAGGGGCTGATCCTGTCCTGGTGCCGGTGCCACGGTCCCCAGCAGTGCCGGGAGCAGCCTGCTGGGTGCCTCAGTGCCTGCTGCGGGGAGACACTGGGAAGGTCAGCATGTTCTTGGCAAGGAGAGGCTGCCCACGGGCAGCTGCGGCAGTGCCAGACCCGGCACCAGCTCACTGGTGGGTGCCTGCTTGGCACAGCTGCCCCGGGGAGGGAGCAGGGGGCTGCCTGCAGTGGGACAGCGCTCCAATGGCACGGGTCTGCCCTGAATGCTGCTGCCCACCATCGGTCACCCCTGATGGGGCATCCTGCCCCATCCTCCCTCTGTCTCCAACCCCTGCATGCACCCCCGCCTGCTGCTGCCACTCTGGGAGTCCCCACAGCGGTGTGGGGGACCTTTACACCAGCACCTGCCTCCACTACTGTGCCCGCCTCTGTGGACCTCCCTGAATCCCTGTGGGCTTTGCAGACGGCAGATTTGCTCCCAGCTGGTGCCCCATCCATCGTGTCCATGCCAGGCCTGGCACACCATTAACATGAAAGATTTCCTTGCACTTTGCCGGCGCCCGGCCTGCGCCCCAGCAGCAGGTAATTAAAACAATAATTGCTGCTGATTGCGACGGCCTTAATGAGGGAAGGGTGGGCCTTAGGGGGAGGGCAGAGGGTGCCCATCTGTGCCCAGGGGAGCCTACGGGTGCCAACCCGCACACAGGGGCATCTCATATCTGACACTTTGCTCTCTGCAGGGTGCAGAGAAAGGAACTGGCACAACTCGACACAATCAAAAAGCTTGTCTGAGGCTTTGAGCCGGGCACCATCCTGCCGGGAGAGGTTGGCTCTGAGCCATGGTGAGCCAGTTCTGCCTCTGGGAGACACCCAGCCATGGGCCACAGCATTGCCCAGCATTGCCCAGCTGCCTGCAGCTGCTCCAAGCCTCACCTGGGCCATCAGGACATGAGCGAAGGCTCTTCCTACACCCACCTCCCCGCCCCACACAGTCCCACAGCAATGCCAGGCGGGTGCCAGTGCCAGCCCTGGCCGGGCAGGGAGCCGGCAGGGAGCCAGCAGGGTCGGATGCCAAAGCTGGGTAACAGGGCCTGGCTCCTGGCCAGCCTGGCGTGTGCTGAGCGCTGGGGATGACGCGACGATGGGCACACGATGCCAACGCATCCCCCATGCTCCAGTGGGCACAGTGCCCCCGGGGGTGCCCCTGCCTGCCCGAGGACCATGTACCCAACATTCCAGCATGTCCCAGTGAGCCAGCCACTGTCCTGGCCCTGCTGGCATGTGCCCCACATGTGCCAGCCTCACGTCCATGGGGGAGGCTGAGTGGGGGTGCCTGTCTCCCGGTGAGTGCCTGGCAGCGTCTGGGCGCTGATGAAGCAAGCGCTGGTTATGAATGAATTAGGCGGGTTTGCATGACAATGGAGCTGCCTAATTACGGATTTGAGTTGATACCGCTCTCCCCATTACATGCAATTAGTATGTGCCAGGGTGGGCAGGGCTCCCAGTGCCCACCCAGGGCTGCACGCCCTGGCTGTGCCCACGCTGTGCCTGTACATGGCCCACACTGCCCTGTGCCTGGGGTCTGGGGACAATGGTGCCAGTGCCAGCAAAGGCAGCCAGGGCTGGCAGCCCCTCCCCAGGGACCACCAGCCTGGGGGCTACCAGCCCTGGCACCCAGTGCAGGGCACTCTTCCACCAGGCACACACAGAGCCAGGGCTGAGAGGGGAACTGTTCCCCACCAACCCCAGGTGCCTGCGGAGCCCCAAAGCCCACCAGACTTTGTGTGCTGGCAGGACCTGTTCCAAGCCCTGACAGCCCTTCTCAGCAGCACTGCACGGGGAAAGAGTCCTGGCCTGGCCTCTGCTCAGTGGGGGATGAGGGTCTAGCCCAGCCTGGCACTGGGATGGTGGGGGACACATGACCAGCCCAGTCCCATGTGCGGGGGCTGTCCCTGGGGTCCCGATCCTGGGAAGCTGAGTGGCTTTCTTGACTATCTTTTAACTGACAGTGAGAAGCAAACGCCCCGGCTGAGCCCTGGCCCGGCGGGAGGAGTGTCAAGGTCACCCTCAGTCCTGCATCCCACCAGAGCAGGCAGGGGAAGTGAGTGCAGGGCCAGGAAGGCCCCTCTGTTCATGCAACAGTCCCAGGTGCTAGGGTCCAGCCCTGCAGTCCCTCCCCCTCATACCCACGGGTGGCACATGGTGGTGACCGCAGCCCCAGCACCTCACAACCCTGTGGCAGCACGGGCTGGCTGAGGGGTCTGGAACCTGAAGACCCCTGTCCTGCAGGAGCCCCGGGCTAAGCAGGGTCTGGGGCCCCACAGAGAGCTGCAATCTGCCTGACAACCACCCGGGAGCAGCACCCAGGGTAACTGGGCGACTGGGACTGATTGGATGAGGACAGGGTCCCAGTGTGCCCAGTCTGGAGCCAGCCCACCCCAGCATCCCTATAGGCAAACAAGGGGCACATGGACCAGAGATGGTGCTGGGACCCAGAGCGGTGCTGGCACCGAGGGTAGTGGATAGCAGGCCATGCACAGCACACGGTCCCCACGCCATCATCTCCTGGGCACCGGCACCAGTTACAGGGTGGTCTCGTGTGCCGCCGGCCACCCAGGTGGGGCAGGCTGTGAGGGGCCCGCAGTGGCTCCGGGGGTGCCCAGCCCCTGGCGGCACCGTCAGCGCCCCTGTTCCCTCCCGCAAGCACCTGCCAGGCTCCGCACGGTTTGATGTAGTGCCAGCCCCGCGTGGCACCGAGCCAGAACAAACAGCCCTGGGCAGGCTGCGTCTGCCGCGTGCTCGTGCTGACAGCCGGCACGGAAGCTTCCCGGTGCCCGGTGTGTGCCAGCCCTGCCCGCCACCCTGCCCTCCTGCCCGCCCCACAGAGCCACCAGTGCCCAGCCAGGCACATGTTGTGGGGTGCTGTGTGATGCAACGACCTGGCGTGCCAGGCTGTGGGGCACCAAGTTGTGGGGTGCAGTGGTTGAGGGCTGTCTGCTAGAGCCCAGGGGTCCCTGGCAGACCAGTGAATCCGACTGCACCATGTGGCTTGTGCAGGGTTAGAGCAGAGCCCGCGGCCCCAACCAGAGGAGCTGGGACAGCATCTGCTGTGGCTGCTGTGGGTCACACTCACCAGAGCAGGAGATGCACCAGGGTCTGGCACTGGCTGCAAAGATGCCACGGCACTGCTGGACCAGTGGTAGCTCTCAGGAAGGACCCTGCTCCTGTGCCCTTGCCCACTATCCAGTGTAGCAGTCGAGCAGGGCAGGCCCCCACCTCGGGAGGTTGCCCCTCACTGCTGCCCAGGAGTGAGCCTCAGCCCTCTCTGTCGCCCTTGCCCTTCCCCTGCAGGCACCAGCCACAGTGGGCACACCAGGGATGCTGCTCCATCGGGCAGTTAGGGGCCCTTTGCCTGGACAGCTGAGTTCCCCGCCCCCAGCCTGTGCCTCGGTTCCCTAGGGGAGGGGAGCTGTGCCATGCCATGCTATGCCATGCCAGGCTGGAGTAGAGGCCCAGCCCTGTCTGTGCTGAGCGGTGCCCGCGCAGGTGGCTGGGCTCAGTCACACCGTGGCCGGCTGTGAGCTGCCTGCCAAGTGAGTGGTGGGGACCAGCACCAGCACCACACTGCCCGAACCAGCGCTGGCACCGCCAGGCCCCCACACTTCTCATTGCAGGGTTGGCGTGGACTGCTCTGGTGCACTCCCTGCCCCTCTGCCCCCATATCCATCCATCACCACATCCCCATGGGTGCCATGGGGACAGCCCTGCTCCATGCCCAGCTGGGGGTCAGTATGACAGCACCCTCCATATGGGATCCCCTGCATCCAAGGGATGCCCACTCACCACGCCGGCTCTGCAGTGTCCCCCTGCAGACGGGGCCGCGCTGAGAACGCAAGGTCCCTGGGGCTGCCAGGACGGTTGTGGCTGCAGCCCCCCCGGGTGCCCACTGTGCCCTCCTGGCACATCGAGGCCAGGCTAGGGGACGTCTCCGGTGGCGGCAAGAGGGTCAGCGGGCCGGGACCTCCGGACGCAGAAGGGGGTCCCCCCCTCGGACTCCCCGCAGAGCGCACGTCCAGCTTCGCGCAGCTCCCCGCCCCCAGCCCGGTCCTTTGTCTGCAGCCGCCACTTCCCGGCTGCCGTGACACCTGCCAGTGGCCGCCAGCCCCGGGCATCCATCGTACCCCCGGCCACACGACCCCCGGCCCGGCCGCCGGGGCGGCCCAGCCACGGGGGTCCGCCCGACCGCTCCTCCTCCCGCCGAGTCCTGCCCGAGGGGGCAGCGCCGGGGGCAGCCGGGCTCCGGACCGTTCGCGTCTGCAGCAGCACCGATACAGCCCCGCATCCCGCCCGCGTCACGGCCACCCACGCGCATCCCCGCGGCGTGACAGCACCCCCCGGGCTATCCCGTCACCGCGGTCCCCTGTGTCCCGGCCAGGTGATGTGGACGGCAGGGACCCTGTGTCAGCGGCAGGGATGCTGTGCGTGGGGCAGGGATGCTGCGCGTGGGGCAGGGATGCTGCGCGTGGGGCAGGGACCCCGCGCGTGGGGCAGGTGTGCTGCGGACACCCGTGCCCGGGGCTGGTAGGGTCCCGGGGGAGCGGAGCCGTGCCGGCGAGGCGGTGAGTGCCAGCCCCCCCAGTGCGGGCAGCGTCCGGGGCAGCGCGGGCTGGGCACGCGTGTGCGGCCACGCTCGGGCATGGGGCGGCGGGCGGCAATGCCCTCCGTGGGGCTGGGGACACATTCCCGGTCCGGGAGAGCGCCCTGCCAACACCCCAG
>NW_020897720.1:7693283-7805783 GCF_003984885.1 Neopelma chrysocephalum
CCCCCCGGGACACCCCCGGCAGCGCACCCCCGCTACCCGATGCATCTCCACAACCCACTCTGCCCTAAACTTCTGCTGCAACACCGGGTAATGCCCAGGGGTCCCCCCCAGCCCAGCCTGGCAACCCACGGGTGGAGGGTGGGAGGACAATCCCAGAAGATGAGGGTCCTGCAGACACCCTGCCCTGCACCACCACAGCTCCGGTGGGCGACTGTGCGTCTCATGCTAGGAAATGCTATGGAAGCGAGGACACCATCTTGGCAGGAACGTGGGTCACCTGTGGGGCCCCACCTCACTGCCATATGCGGGGGTCTGGCCTCAAGGTACCCCACGCTCAGCGAAGCTGGCCTCTCCCAGGGGATGTGGCTGCAGGATACATCCCCTTCCCTCCTCGTGCCCTCCCCGAACCCAACCAAGGTGCCCTCAAGCAGTGCTGCTGTCACCAGTGGGCAGATTATAGTGTGGACAAGGGGCAAGGGTCAAAGTGGGATGAGGCTGTACTGGGGTGCCCAAGGTGCTCCCCAAACCCTCTGGGAGCCAGAGTCCACGCCAGCAGTGTTGAGCAGTCCCTGTCCCCAGCTGTGGGGCCAGGCAGTGGTTCCCAGTGTCACGCAGCAATAATTTCATTAGCGGCATCAAGAACAATTAACAACTGCTCTGATGCCTTCAAGAGCTGAAGCGAGTGGGAAACCAGCGCGGTTCTCTCGGGTGGCACCAGCTGTGCCACGGCCTCCATCCACCCCAGCGCAATGCTGGCAGTGCCAGGCAGAGCCAAGCCCGCTATCAGCGCAGCCCCAGGACAAGACCAGAGCCATCTCTGATCATCACACCCCTCCAGGGACCTCCCGTGCCAATGCGGTTGGGGACTGGCCATGCACACAGGTGAGTGTGGGGTGACACCCGTGTGTGCCTGCTCCCATCCCACCATGCGCCTACCCCAGGTGGTGCCACGTCCTGCATGGACACTGGTGGGGGCCAGTGGCAGAGGAGAACCCCAGCCCCTGTGGGCAGAGCCCTGGCACAGCAATAACCACCCTCCTTCAGGCTGGCTCGTTATTACTGATGGCATTTGCATGGAAACAGGATGTTTTTACTCCTTGCAGCTCCATCTGCTCCTGCTGAAGTCACCGCTCTGCACATGAGCTCTGGGGGGGCTGCCATGGGAACCAGGGTGAGCTCCCCCGCAGCACCGGGACCCCCAGCCTGGGCTCTCACAGTGGCTGGATCCTCCAGGCTGGCAGCGGGGCAGGGCAAGGCAAGGGTACCCAGCACAGATGGCACCTGAGCAAGGTGCCCAGCATGGTGCCACCCTGGGGCAGCATGGTGGGGAGGGGGCTTGGGGCCCCCCATACAGTGGCAGCCCCGTCTGCTCCTTGCACTGCTCTCTCACTCCTGGTGCTCTGCCACCGGTGCCAGCAACAACACTCCCACTGCATGGGCACCCACTGCATCCTCCCTGACCAGGGACTGCTGGTGGTGCCCGGTCCTGCCTTGACTTCTCCCGGTTCCCTCACCGTGTGCTGGTGATGCACAGTGCCACGCAGGTGCTGTGCCAGAGCTGTGTGGTGTCACTCTGTGTGTCCCTCCTGTGCTGCAGACCAGCATGGCTGGGTCGTCAGTGGGGAAGTGGCAGGGCGCGCTGACGAATTAATAGACTCTAATTAATACAGATTGGGGAGATCACTTTCAATTCCGCTTGCTTTCCCTCTTGCTGAGGAGAAGCTGAGGGGATGGATGAGCCAGATCCTGCTCCACATCTGCCAGAGCCCTGAGCCCTGTTGCCAAGGGTCCATGTCTGCCCGGCTCATGCCCATGGGGGCACCTGAGACCCCCGACCACCTGCCAGGGTGGTGTGAGAGGCTGCAGCATATAGGGAGCCTCAGGACTCAGGGGCTTTGGGGAGAATAACACAGTACCCAGCTGGCCCAGTGCCCCCAGTGCCATGTGCTCAGCACCTGGGTGTCCCACAAACCCCGGGGGGACGCCGGAAACACTGGCCCCATTGGGTCCTGTAAATGGATTATTAATCAGAGTAATTAAGGTGGAATTAAAAATTAATTCTCCTCTCCAGTGTGCTGTGGTCATGGCTCAGCCGTGTGCTACAGCCATTGTGCCAGGGCTTTCATCTGAAAGAGACTGGATTGGGGCGGAGCTGGAGGGAGGGCATCAGCAGGCTCTGTGGGCTTCAGCTGCCACCTCTCTAGGGACATCATCTCCCTGGCAGCGCTCACTCCTCACCATGTGTCCCAGGTGCCAATTTTGTCTGGGCCAGCCAAGATGAGGCAGGTCCCACCACCACGAGGCCTGGCAGAGCCCCTGCCTGAGCCATGCCGACCTCCTACCCAGCCCTAGCAGCCACGGGCAAGGCCAGCCCTGAGATTTTCTAAACTTCTATCAAATATTTAAGTAGATATTTGAGCTCATGTATAATGGATCGCCTGTGCGTTTCCTCCCTATCCATTTGTGGTATTTAAGGAAGCCGACTATTAAACACCATTGTATTAGCAAAACCGCGGCTGCTTAATTGAGTTACAAACAGGGAAGGTGCTGACGAATAAACAATGCATAATGCAGGGACCCGCGGGCAGGATGCGGCGGCCCCCCGGCGCCAGGCAGGGATGGGGCTGGGCGGGGCCCGGGGCAAGAGAGTCTTCTGATGGGGAGCAGGCACCAGCGCCGGTGGTGTCACTGGCAGAGCCAAAGGTGTGAGGAACACGTGCACCATATGAAGGGCAAAGCATGGCAAACACAGCATGGCATGGGACAGCTTGGCCTGAGATTACATGACATGGTGTGGGACATCCCGGGTATCATCCTGCACAGGGATGCTCAGAAATGGAGCCAGAGAGAACAACCCCAGCCACACAAGGAGTGGAAAGATTATGAAAATGAAAAGTAAATAAATATGGATGTTGAGGACCTAATTCTGATAAGAGGATTTTCAAAATTAGCCATTTGCAAGAGTAGATTAGCGGCGCGCGGTGCCGGGGGTGGGAAGGGTTCCATCAAGACGTGCAGCAAAGCCCATCCCGGCACCAACCTGCTCCTCACAGCCCCCAGTGCCCACAGAGCTGTTCCCTGTTTTCTGAGGAGATGGATTTGCTGCTGTTGTGGGGGAAAATGAGGCAGTCAAAGGTGCAGCATGGTGCCACCCTGCACACAAGGGTCCTGTGGACACAATACCGCAGTACCAGGACCTTCACCAGAGAGCATCAGGGTCTGGCAGCATGGGGATGCAGACACCTGTGCCCAGGCAGACAGGTGGTGGTGGCACGTAGCCTGGGGTCCCCAAGGGTGTGCCTGGCACCCCTAGCCCTGGCGTGGGGTGGCTGTACCAGTGGCAGAGTGGAGCTGGGACGGGAGTCAGCGGACCCCACTGGAAGCCACTGGACTGCACGTGGGCACCCCATGCCAAGCAGTGCAGTGGGTGCTCCAAGGCCGAGCTGGTGCTGATGCCTCCCTGAGAACACTGTGGGTGCTGGGGTGGGGTCACCCCTGTACGCCCAGGGCAGGAGGCTGCCTGGGCTTGGCAAGGCTTTTCACATCCTCTGTCTGGGATTTTCTATCCAGGCAGCCAAGCAGAAATCTCATTACATCCCGGCACAAAGGCAGCATCCCTGTCCCTGTCCCTGTCCCCGTGCCTCGCTGGGGGTGGCGCAGGCTGGGTCAGGCACATTAGTGAGCAGTGGGAGGTTGTCCTGGACATGGGCAGCCGGCGGGGGCTGCAAGCGGCCATGTGCTGCCTCCCAATCTCCCACTCAGACCCTTGTGCTTCTCACCCTGCTCCGGGCCTGCCAGCCCCCTCCCTAGCCTGATATAGACCCCCCCCACTCCGTGACACAGGTAGGTGCCAGCTCCAGGCCACGTGTGGGGTAGGAGCTGTGAGCTGGCAGCAGGGCAGAGTGCAGGCATGGCAGGATGCCGGCAGGGAAGGGTGCAGGCAGCCCAGGCACCCCGGGTGCCCAGCACTCCCGCAGCAGCAGCAGCAGCAGCAGCAGCAGCAGACAATTAATTAGCAGGGCGGTGGGAGAGCAGCCGCCGGAGCTGTGCGGGATCGATGGGCGCATCGACCGCCCGGGAAACACCAGCCCTCCCAGCCAGAAACGTGGTGCTTGGGGCATGCAGGGAGCCTGGCGGGGAGCCTGGCAGCCCCCAGCCTCGCGGAAGGGGATGGCTGTGAGCTGGAGCATCACCAGCCCCTTGCAAGGGCACACCAGGGTGCACAGGGCCTGGAGGGAAAGGACAGGCATCGGTGGTGCTGCCTGCCACGTGCCCTGCACCCCAGGGCTGACACCTGCTCCCCTGCAAATCAGGAGAGTGGCTGGTCCCTGTGTCACACTGGGGAGGTGGTGCGTTAATGGATCTGTGTTGAGGGAGGAGCAGGGTGGTCCCTTGGAGCTGGTGGCATCTGCCTGGGGAGCCGAGGGGGGGGCTGCGGGCAGGGGCTGCACGGAGAGCACAGGCACAGCAACTGGGGCAGGAAAAGGCCCCGTAGGCATGTGCCAGCCAGCTGGGGGGCACCCAGACCATGATGTAGGTCCAGCAGAACACACCCATAGGGGTGATGGCACTGCCTGCCACCTGCACAGCCCCGTGCTGCAGCTATGCCTGCAGGTCTGTGTCCACACAGCTCCCACTGCTGTCCCCATCCCCATCCCTGTCCCCATCCCACCCACTCGCTCCCCCCGCCTGCCTCTGCCAAGCGAGAAGTGCCAGCCCGTCCCTGCGGGGAAGGAGAGTGCTCAGTCGTGTTGTAGAGCTGGTATCCACCCAGATGAGAAGTGACAGCAAAGGACCCTTCTCAGGTACAGGCTCCCTGAGGCGCAGGGCAGGAGATACTGTCCCTGTCTTCCCTTCCTCTGCTGTTGGCACTGGGAACGACCCTGCAGGCACTTAACCCCTTCCCCACCGTGCAAACCCAGCTGTGCAAAGAACCTGTGCAAAGCTATTGCTGTATAGCAGCAGCCCAGTCTGGGCAGGCAGCACCAGCACTGCCATGCCTGCCTGCCCCACACTGCAGGGACAGCAGGCAGGGAACAGGATGGAGCAGGCAGAACCCAAGTCTGGGAGCAAGACCCACACGTGCAGCCCCTCTGCTGTGCCCCACTGCATCCTGCCAGGCACAGCAGCCCATGTGTGGAGGGGTCCACAAGCCCCTCACCTCCCCCATCTCCCACACTGACTGCTATCTCTCCCGGGAGGTTGTCATGGGAACAGTGCGCTGTAGGTACCCCTCACCCTGGGTGCCTCTCCTTGCATGCCATGGTGATTCTGGATGGAAGGCCAGCACAGTCTGTATCCTTTCCAGGGTCTGGGGGGGTGGGCAGGGAGGGCATGAGAGGCTCCAACTCAGGAATGCTCATAGGATGCTGGTGGTACCCATGGACAGGGGTCTCCGCGTGCACACATCCCTCCTGCAAGGCCCAGAGCATCCCTGTGACCCCCCCTGGTTGGGTGACAGGCTCAGGCTCTGCAGGAACAGTGTGACACAGCCCCAGTGCCGGCAGCCGCACTGCCTGCCCACTCCCACGGTGAGCCAGCGCTCCCTGTTCTTCCCTGGCCCACACACCCTGCACGGAGCCAGCAGCTCCTTCCCCAGTTATCTGGGGGATTTTAACCCTGCAGCACCCACTGGTTGTAACAGAATGGGTGCCTGCACCCATCCTGGCACCAGAGGCATGCTGGGGGCAGGAGGTAGGATCTGTCTTTGCTGACAGAGCCAGTGGCTCAGGGAGAAGCCGGACTGGCAGTGCCTGGCCGTGGCTGCATGCCAGCTGCTGGCAAAGTGGCCCTGTAGAGGCACCCAGCACCACCAACCCACTCCACCTGCCTAGAGAGGGGGACGTGGATCTCCATCCCTGCACCAGCCCAGAGTTGCGCTTCTCTCCCCACTCCTGCTGTGCCCCACAGCAACTGCAGCCCCACATCCCCCATCCCTGTTGTTTCATATGAGTCCCACACTCTGCACCACTCTCCCCACCGGATCCCACAGCACTCCTGCCCACCCCCCACCCCTGTCCTTGCAGGCCCCTCTGTCGCCAGTGCACACCCCCCTCCACCTGCAGCCCTGCCGCATGTCTGCTGCCATCTGCCTCTCCCTTTTGATTAGTATTAATTTTTAATTATTATTATTGACAGGGCTGCCAGCTTGGCTGCCAGCTGGGACAGCTACCCGGCATGAGACAGGCCGGGGGCAGCCCTGGCACTGGTGTGCTCACTGGGTGGCTCCTGGCAACAACTGTGCCCACCCAGGGGGGGTCCCCGAGTGCCCCCCGATACCTTCTGGCCCTCAGAGAGGGATCATGGAGTGCAGGACTCAAGGATGAAAGTCATTGTGTCCCCAGAGGGTGGGCTCTGAGTGGGCACTGCCAGCCTCCCAGCCTGGTTGGGCTGTGGGGATGCTAGGAGCCCATAAAGCCACGGAGATAAATGGCTCCTATTATTTTTTCCAATCAAATGAAATCCCATCGTGGCTGCACGAGAATGGTGATGAACTATGGCACTACAGCAGCTTCTGCTCCCTGCCCCAGTTAACCTTGACCTTCCTGGGTGACAGGGTGCAGGGTGCCCCATGAGAACAACGCCCTTGCTGCCCCCAGCATTGGGGTAAGGGGACAAAGACAGCAGGGGGCTCAGCCCCAGAGGCAGGTGGGGGGCTATGGGAGGGCTAGGTGGGGCAGTGCAGTGGCTTAAAAGGACAGAGGGACAGGCAGCCCTGTGTGTCATACACTTCATACTGTCACTGCTGGGGAGGAGCATTAATGGTGTGTTTTAAGGGGGTCTCTGCACCCTCTCCTCCACCTTCAGCCTTGTTACCCCACATGTGGCTCTGCCTGCCTCTCCTCCGGGGACCTGGGGTAGCTCTGTCACCCCACTGCAGTCAGGGTGAACCCTACCGCCGGCCAGGCAGGGACCCCACCGCAGGCAGGGCAGGCTGCCAGCCCTGCCGTGCCGGAGCTGGCCAAGGCCGGGCGAGCGGCACCATCGCGTGGCGAGGGACCGGCGGTACAGGCGGTACAGGCAGCGCAGGCAGCACCCGGGCTGCCGGCACACACCACCCATGCGGGACCTCCGGACAGGGCAGGCAGAGCCGACCCTCGCTCCCTCGCCTGCAGGCACCCCAAGTTGGGGGTGTTGCCTTTCTCCCCACACTGTCCCCCCACCCTGGTCCTGATGCCTGCAACACCTCCAGCCCAGTTGTCCTACGGGGAAGGGCAGTGGGGTCCTGCCCCCTCTACACCTGCAGAGAGAAGTGACCGAACGACAGCATGTGATGCAAGGACACAGGGATATGGCCTGGCACGCTGCCGGACAGGGATAAGCTTCTGTCTTCGCCCTCTTAGCGGCATCTTCCGCCTGGCACAATGGCAATGTGGGGTGGTGGAGGGCAGGCAGAGCCCTGGCACAGCTTCCCCGGGGGAAGGTGCCCTGGAGTCCCTGCTGCTGTCCCCTGGAGAAGGGCAGCTGAGTCCTGGGGACACGGCTCTATGCAGTCACAGCAGCAACCCAGGGCAGCGCAGGGCTCAGCAAGCTCAACCCCACGGGCTGCACTGCAGGCAGCCGAGACCCCAGGGGTCACAGCTGCACCAGCTGCCTGCCAAGCTGTGACCAGACAGGTCTCAAGCAACTCCACGAGCACAGATGTGGTCGATACTTCGTCCTTCTGAGGGACCAGCTCCTGCAGAGCCCGGCTTCAGACAGAGCAGTGCTGACACAGCACCATGGGCGATGAGTGACCCTGACTCTGGGCTCATGGGGAGACGCAGATGGGCTGGACGTGCTGCCCTGGATAAAGTGTAACCCTAGGCTGACATGGAGGGCTGCTGGAGGGGATGGAAGATGCTCCTCCTGCATCAGAGCTGCAGTGAGGGCAGAGCTGCAGGCAGCACTGTCAGGAGGTGAGCAGACAGCTCCACCTCGAGAACCTGACTAGGCAGAGAAGGAGGACAGATCCAACAATCAAACACACAAATAAAAGATTAAAGGACAGAGTGCAGGCTGGGCTGAATCTGGAAGGGAATACAGTGGCCCCTCTGCAGCCAGGGTCCAGGACAACCAGGAGAGACAGCAGAAAGGAGGAGGCAGCAAAGTCAGGGCTCAACACGCTGAGGCTGTGAACATGTAGGTCTGGCACCAGTAAAGCCTTAGGAAGGAAACAACTTCATGCCACCTGTGCTGCAGGTGTCTGTGGGAGGTGATGCAGCGTGGGGACAATGCTGTACTGCAGACCCAGCACCCACCCTGCAGGGATACTGACAGCCCTCAGCTGGGGAGATCATCTTCCTGGGAAGGCAGAACCATGTCTCACTGATGTGCAGGGCTCAGGAGAGATGGGAACCAGCTCACCAGGCTGAGCTAAGCTCCAGTACTCTCTCCCATGCCCAGGCTTACAGGGCAGTGAGCTGTGCCTGTGCCTCAGCCAGGGGAAGACAGAACCCAGCATCATCCTGGGGTCTATCCAGGGTCCCCCAGAGCAGAGAAACACTCCCACAGCCCCAGGGAGAGGGGCACTGGTCCCAGGCACTAGAGGAGGCAAGGGAACATGCCCCATGCCACAGTGATGTGCTCCCAGCCCTGCTCACCCAGAAAGGGGGTGGGGGCCCAACACATCATCCCCTTCCCCATCCCCAAACAAGAGCCACCCCAAATTTCCAGAGCCCTAGAGACACAGACCATACTCAGATGCAGTCATTCATTCTGAGACAATACACAGGGACACCACAAGCAGCTCCCTGCTACCCCCACAATCACAGCACAAACTTGGTGTTGGGGAGGGAGCTGCTCTTGGTGGCCGTGTCTGCGTGGGCCTGGTACCCGATGGTCACCTTCTGTGACAGGCCCAGGTGCTCCTTGTAGACACGCCTGCCGGAAGGAAGGGGCTGCATGAACAGGGCAGCACTTCTGCCACTGGCTCCCTGCCCAGAAACCCCATTCCCCCCACAAAACTAGCCCTGTACAACCTCCCTTGACACTGCATTACCCAATGTGGGTGACCCCTTCCTGGTTTTCCGCTTCCCGGGTCCA
The DNA here is from genome assembly GCF_003984885.1 of Neopelma chrysocephalum. Taxonomy (NCBI): domain Eukaryota; kingdom Metazoa; phylum Chordata; class Aves; order Passeriformes; family Pipridae; genus Neopelma; species Neopelma chrysocephalum. The sequence continues at coordinate 7,702,308 of NW_020897720.1, forward strand.
GATGGCAATCTTGTCCCCCTTGGTGCGGATGTTGATGACAGCCCCGCACACCTCGTCGCTGTACTCATCAAACATCTCCCCAATGAGGCACAGCAGCTGCCAGGAAGAAAGGAGCCCAGGACAGTCCCTGCTGGGGCTCAGCCCTGGGGCAGGGGGAGAGCCACAGCCAGAACCCCCAGGCCAGCCCGAGCAGGGCTTCACTCACCGTATCCAGCCAGAAACGGTCCAGCTCGGTGTGCCGCTGCTGCTTGGACAGGGTGACGAGCCAGCGCCCACCACGCTTGTTCTGGCTGTCCTCCCACATGGGCTCGATCCCGTCCTAGGGACGGGCAAGGGGATGGTCAGGGGCACCAAGCACTGGGCCAAAGCTGGCTCTGGGAGCTGTGAACATCCAGCTGGATTTCTCCTCCCACCTTACAGCCAGGGCATCCTGTCAGCCCCACCAGCACTCAGTATGCCCCTATAATGCTGGGCACGGTGGGGACTGTGAGCATGGGATATCATACCTTGAAGAGGGAATAGTCACAGCCAGATGAGAGCTTGCTGGCAGGCTGAATGTGGCTGTACAACCTGTACCAGGTGGAGACACAGAAGCAGATGAGAAGAGGTGCCTCGAGGACCTCCAGCACCCTCCTCTGGCCCAGACCTCCCCACCAGAACATCTCCAGAAGAGGCACACTGGGTGTGTCCATCTGCAGGACACTCACGCCCAGAAGTCCTCCACAGTGCTGAATTTGGTGACGAGGCGCAGGTTTGCCTGCCACATCTTGCTCTTGTCATTCTTGAAAAACCACAGTGCCCATCTGGGGAGGGAGAGAGTGTTCAGCCATGCTGGAAACCCCCTCCAGCCCCAGCACACCCCTCCCAGTGCTGGGAGAGGCTGCCCATGGCTGGGCCCCCCATACCTGTTCTGCAGGGGGTGCTTGACCAGGACCTCTTCTGGGAGCAGCTCTTGCTGCCGAGCCCTGCGCCGGCGCCGCTTCTCCTGCCTCTGCTGGGGAAGGAGGAACAGCCCTGAGGAGCCCCATGGTCACCCCAGCAGGCAGCCTGCAGCCTCTCAGCCATGCTCACACTGGGAGCCCCAAGGGATAGCAGGGCTGCCTCCCCAGCTCACAGGGTGAGCACCCACCTGCTCCCCTGTAGCCATCCTGCCCAGCACATGCTCCCCTGGGCTGCCCCTGGCTCTTAAATGCCCACAGGCGGGCAGGATGAGGAGCCGTCACAGCTGCAGCTGGTGGGGCAGGAGGGTGGTGTCCTGGGAGGGGGTGTCAGGCCTGCCCCTCCTGGAGAGCAGGGAGCTGGGGGATTCCCTTCTAGGGCAGGGAGCTGGGGGAGGAGAGCAGGCGCTCAGAGTGGGATGGGATCAGGATGGGGAAGTAGAATGGGGTAAGGTGAAGATCATGTGTGGGGGGGATCAAGGTGGTGTGGTATGGGTAGGGCAGGATGGTACACAAAGAGGGTGGGGTAGCATCAGATTGGAGGATAGGGATGGGATCAGGTTAGGATCAGATGGAACAACATGCAATAGGAATGGGATGGAGAGGGTGTGGGATGTGATGGGTAGGAAATGGGATCAGAATTGGATCAGGTAGGATGGGAAAAGAGTGGGATGAGACAGGAAGAGGACATGATGAGAAGGGAATCGGGGACAGAAATGGCACAGGGACAGGGTGGAATGTGTTGAGAGTTGGACAGGGACAAGGATGGAATGAGTTAAGGATGGGATGGGATAAGTACAGCTTGTAGACAGGAGGCGATGGGATCAGGGTCGGGAGGAGACGGGACAGGGAGAGGGTGGGATAGGATGCAATGGGGATCCGAACAGAATAGCATGGGGACAGCGTGGGGTGAGATAACGACGGGTGAGGATGGGGAGAAGGACGTTCCCGGGGTGCTGAGCAGTGCGAGGAGGGAGCCCGCGGGCTGGGGCGGCGAAGGGCCGGGGGCGCCGCTGCCGTGCGGGGCGGTGCGGGGCGGTGCGGGGGCGGCGGGGCACGGCACGGCTCGGCACGGCCGAGCACGGCTCAGGCTGGCTCAGCCCGGCGCGGCGCGGTCCCCCCCGCGCATCACGGCGCAGCGCGGCGCAGCGCGGCCCCGGCACAGCCGCACTGAGCCCGCCCCGCCGCAGCCCGGCCCGGCCCGGCCCGGCCCGCCCGTCCTCGCCGACAGCGAGCCAGGTTCGGGCGGGCGGCGGGGCCGGGGGCGCGGGACCAGGATGCGCGGGGATGGGATGCGCGGGGAAGGGATGCGCGGGACCGGGATGCGCGGGGCGGGCGGGGTGAAGCCGTGCGGCCTCTCCCCGCAGAGCCGCCATGGAGGTGTTTATGAAGGGCTTGTCCAAGGCCAAGGAGGGGGTGGTCGCCGCCGCCGAGAAGACCAAGCAAGGGGTGGCCGAGGCGGCCGAGAAGACCAAGGAAGGGGTCCTCTATGTCGGTAAGGACCGGCTTGCTCTGCCAGCCCTCTGCCAGCCCCCTGCCAGCCCCCTGCCTGCCCCCTGCCAGCCCCCTGCCAGCCCCTGCCTGCCCCCCGGCTAATCCCTGCCCGTTCCTGCCTGCACCTGCCGGCCCCCTCTGCCTGCCCTTGCCTGCTCCTGCGTTTGCCCTTGCGTCCTCCTGCCCATCCCCCTGCCGTCCCCCTTCCGCTTCCACCTGCCCCCGGCCCCTCTCCCGCCTTTCCCTGCCCCTTCCCCGTCACGACCACCCTGAGGCAGGGTGCCCCGGGGCAGAGAGACGGAGCCCGCAGTGCCCCCCAGCCCACCGGGAATCTGCAGGCGGGAGGGTGGGCTCTGCGGGCAAGAGCAGAGCCGGGGCTGGTCCCCAGGCTGAGGGGATGGGACCCCCGGGGACTGGACCCTCTGCGGTCCCCGGCAGTCTGAGCCCCAGGGTCCCTCGGTTCCGTGCCGAGGATGCTCTAGGGCAGGAGTGCGGAGGGACTGTGATGGAGGTGGTGACCCCCGTGCTGGGAAGTGCCCGGCTTGGGGCAGCAGGGCTGGGACCACGTTTTTCCCCCTTGGAGAGATAATGCCCTGGAATGCATCCCACGCCAGGAGATGCTCCCCTGCTCCCAGTTGGTGACTAAGGAGTCCCTCTGTGCTGCCAATTGGGGTCTGGGTCTATTTGGTGCCAAGTCCTAGAAGACATGGCTGGCAGAAGCAGGTTCTGGGCAGGCTGTGTGCCTGGCTGTGGTGTTGGAATGCTGGGGGCAGGAGCTGAGGCCGCCCCGAACTGGAGCAGGAGGCGGGAGGGCGCAGGGCTGAGGCTCTGTCCTGCTCCAGAGGGCATTAGCTCTGTGGGAATGCTGAGGCCTCAGAACTGTTCCCTTGGGCAGTGGTGGATGCCTGCTCTGGACCCACACTCTGCCCAGGGTGTGTGTGCTGGATAGGGATCCAGCAGTCTAAGGAGTGCCTGGAGGCTCCATCCTGCAGGAGCTGCCCAGTCCCTGCCTTTCCTTCCAACCTAGACACCCTACCCCCATTCCTGAATGGTATCACTGCCTGAAGGAGCCTGGCAGGATTGTCATGGCCAGCAGCAGCACCCAACCCTGAGCACTCTAGTTGTGGGGCTTCCCGTGCTGTGTTGGCACCAGCTCTGGGTTTGGATCCTGGCTCCCGTGGGAGGCTTTACTCAGCAGCACGATTGGCATTCAGCCTGCCTGGCTGGGCCCTGACAGGGTGCTGGGCCCTGGGGCCTCTGCCCTGCCAGGCATGGGGCAGTGGCCCCAGTCCTGAGGGTCCTGCAGGGACCGGAGGAGCCTTGCAGGGAGCCAGGCGGGTCCTCAGCCCCCAGGCTGCCCTGGCGTGGCTAGGCTGGGGTGTGGGTGGGATGCTGCCCTGGCTCAGAGCCCTGCAAGGGTCCTGGGCACAGCATGTGGCAGAGCCTGGCCACTGGCCTCTCTAACCTGATCTCTGTCTCTTTCTACCCTCAGGAAGTAAAACCCAAGGTGTGGTGCAAGGCGTAACCTCAGGTATGGTCTGCTCTGTCTCCCCGCTGCTGTACCCCTCTGGCCCTGAGAGCGTGGCCACACTAACGAGATCAGAGGCTAATTGAGGGGCTGATGTCACTCTGCCAAAGCCTCTTATATAATGGGGCCTGCAACCGAGGATTTGCAGCGGTGAATCACACTCCCTGCCCAGCTGCAGAGCACTGTCCTGGCCCCCTCCCCTCCCCAGCGCCCCGGCAGGGAAGTGAGAAGAGCCTGATCCTGCCCAGCGACTCCCCAGCAGCTCCCCCTGGGTGGTGCAGGGCATGAAGTCACAGCTGGGCTCCCCTCCCTGGCATGGGGGGGGCACTGATGGGCAGCCCCGGCTCTTGCAGTGGCTGAGAAAGCAAAGGAGCAGGCGTCCCAGCTGGGCGAAGCGGCGTTCTCAGGCGCGGGCAACATCGCAGCGGCCACTGGGCTGGTGAAGAAAGAGGAATTCCCTGCGGATCTGAAGGTGAGACCCCCTTGGGTGCTGCGGGGAGGCTGGCACGTGCCCGGGTCTGGCGGGGAGCCCCTTGGCTGCTCCCCACTCCTGGGGGAGGGACCCTGAGGGTGCCCAGGTGCTCTGCCTGTGCCCAGGGCAGGCGGGCATCGCGGCCCTGAGCGTGCGGGCCGCGTGTGCGGCCGCGTGCGTGGGGCGTGCGGACGTGTGTGCGCGTGGGCCCCGCCATGGCGGCCGGCGGCGCGGGCCTGCGGCGCATCGCTCCGGCGGCTGCGAGGTGACCTGACAGCTGCGGGAGGGGCAGCGGGTTCCAGCTCGCCCGCCCCATGAGCTGTTGGCTTCCAGCTTAGCCCAAAATAGCATCAGCTGAAGAAATGAGGCCACCGCCGCCACCGTCGCTGCGCGGCGGGATCGGCTGCCCCCCTTTCCCTCCTGCCAGGCCCGGGGAGGGGTTACCCAGCACCGCCCTCCCCTGACAGGGATGCAGGATGCTCCCGCAGCACTGCCAGTCCCTGAAGCTCGACAGGGCCTGCCCGGGGCTGGGAGAAGCGCAGGGATGTGCACACAGCCCCTGGTCCCACGGACCTGTACATGTCACCTCCCAGCTAAGCAGACTGCTGTGTGTTCAGGGTGCCACTGGTTGCCTCTATGTGGAGCCCCCTGTATGCTGCTTGCATTGCTGGTTCGGCAGGGGCAGGGTGGGTGGGCGCCACACGGGGGGCTGTGTGTGTGGGACTGACCCCCTGGCTCACTCCCAGGCAGAGGAGGTGGCCCAGGAGGCTGTGGAGGAGCCGCTGGTCGAGCCGCTGCTGGAGCCAGAGGGGGAGAACTACGAGGAGCCCCCGCAGGTGAGGGGATAGGGTGGCAGGGTGGGCACAGGGCACTGTGGATGGCACAGTGTGACAGTGTTCACAAAGATGGCATGGGGCTGGGGGAAAGAGGGACTCTGTGCCCCACCTGAGCTCTCTCACTAACTCTTTCTTTACCCATCCCACAGGAGGAATACCAGGAATACGAGCCAGAGGCATAATGGACCCCCATCCTTGCCTCTTCCACCAGCAGCACAACGAACCGCCGGTAGCCCCCTGCTCCTCCCCAGCCGGCCCCGGCCGGTGCCTGTGTGCCGGGGAGGAGCAGGGGTGCCCCTGCCCCGTTCGCTCACGAGTTCTTCCTCCAGTTCCGTTCCAAGGGACCGTGTCCGTGTCTCCGTAACATGTCTAGCAGTGAGAAAAACCCGCTGTGTCCAAGCCCCCGAGCCCCGGCGCGTGCCCGAGCCGTGGGTGCTGCCCGCAGGGGCTGGTGTGTGTGCGTGTGCGCGTGCGTGTGTCCATGAAGCCCGGGTTTATGGCTCTGTATCCCTCCCAGCACCATAAACCCCGGCTGCGTCCCGGTGTGTCTGTGTCTGTACAAAGCATGTTTACCTGCTCGCGGGCTGCTGTACATTTCGCTTGCACGCGTGTCCCTGTGGTACTGCTCTGGTCATCGTGGAACTATTTTTTTTTATATATATATCTCTATCTATGGGTGGACGGGTCTTTTGCCTTTGTGAACCCTTGGCACCCAAGCCCGCTCCCCAGCCTGCTGGGTGGTGATGGTGCCTGCGCCCCCCCTCCCGAGGTCCCATAGTGCCGAAGCTGTGTTGTGACGTGGCATGGATATTCCCCCGTCGCTGGATGTGCAATACGAGGGCAGCTGCCAGTGACACAGCTGCCCCCGTGTCCATGAATAAAGCCAACTCTTGTCTGTAGCCCCCTGGTCCTGGTTGTGGGGTCCCTGGGGAGGGGAGTGGCCCTGTACTTTGGTGGTGGTTTTGGGAAGAGGAATGGGGCTGGCAGTGGGGGAGTGGGCTTAGGTGAGTCTTCACAAGGACAGGGTGCCTTTCTGTCCTCTGTCAGCAGCAGGTCACTGTGCCCTGGGCCTCCAGCCAGGCTCTGGCTGAGACTTGGGGTGCAGGCAGAGTCACTATGCCAGCTGCCTGTCTGCAGGGCTTTGCATCTCCAGGTGAATGCAGGGGGCCCTGTGGGGCTGAGGACCACAAGCCAGGATGAGGCTAGACACAGCCCTGGACTCCAGCACTGGTTTCCCCCTTCCTACCCTCAAGAGGTCGGGGATGTGGCTGGTACCCACGGGCTCACTCAGCTGCACTGTGACCACCTGAAGGGCAGGCGGGTGTAACACGCTGCTAAGGGATGTCCACCATGGCAGGGGGTCCTGTACCCACCCCAGAGCACAGTCCTTGGGCCTTCAGCTCTCCTGGGGCAGGACCACCAACCCAGCCTAGTTCCCCAGCCAGCCTCCAGCCTCTTGACCACAGCACAGGCTGGGGTGAGGGGCTGGGCTGAATCTCCCTGACATGAATATCAGATTAGATCCCCTACCCGTGCTGGCTCACCAGCTTTGCCAGCAAGGAGCGAAGCTGCAGCAGTCAGCACGGACACACAACAGGTTTGCTGATGCCTGCAAATCCCCACCCTGGCTCTGCTCCCCGTGCCTGTGCTGGTTGCAGCAATGCTTATAGCACCCACCGTGTGTTATTAGAAGGACTGAGAGAGCTCTTTGGGGTCTGTCTGTTCCCTGGGCTTCCCCATCCCCTGGAACTAATTGCATTTTTTTTCTTCCCTTGTCAAATTCTGCCATCCATAAGCAAGCAGACCTAAACCGGCATCAGCATGGCTTCCCTCAGTGCCAGAGAGGCTGTAAAGGGGCTGGGGCAGAGAGGGTCTGGGGGAAGACAGCTCTCTGCCCAGGAGAGCTGGGAGACAGAGATAAGAGAGAGAACTTGCTCAAACTAACCCTTTATAGACAGCAGGGCGCAGCACAAAGTGTCCTGGGCACTCCCTGTGCAGCAGGATTGTAACCCTCACCAGGGCAGCTCTGGCAGGTGCTGTGTCGGTAGGTGCAGCTGACCTCAGGTACACGGTGAACACCTGCTCCAGGGTCTCTGTCCAGATCTTGTTGTACCTTCCCATCATGACTGTAATTTTCTAGAAAAAGAGAAAGAACTGTGAGGCCGGTGTGTGCTGGGAGGATCTGGGGACAAGGTGGGGCAGAGGTCCCTGTGAGGAGGGTGCAGGCAGTGCCAAAAGTACAAGTACCAGGCACAAGAGCCCCCACCCAGCGCTGCACCCCGACTCATCTAACCAATCCTGGAAATGGGGAACATGGGAAGAGAGAGAGGGACAGGGTCCCAGCAGCAACAAGGAACACTGCTGAGCAGGAGGCTCTATCCAAAATGCATGAAGCTAGCCCTGGGAAGAGGAACCCAGGCCTTGTGCTGGCCTGCAAGGAGTGGTGATGGGGTGCTGTGGGGGGGCACCCCTCAAATACGGCCCAGAACCTCTGCAGTGAGGCATGGGCCCCAGAGCAGGGATAGGTGAGGCAAAGAGCCCTCAGATACCTCGGCTGACTGCTCCATGGTGTAGGACAGTCCCGAATACAGTGGTGGTGGGAAGCTGGTTTTTGTAGCAGTCCCCTGCTTTGCTCACTCTTTTCTGCTGCCCATGATTTTCAGTGCCAACACCGTGACACCCAGTACCTTTGAGAGCATCATCTCCTCTGCTCTGGGGGGAGATCTGATACAGCAATGAAGACTGAAGATGCAGAAGAGCTGCCCAAGGTCACTCCAACAGTCCTTGCTCTGTGCCAGCAAAGGGAAGGGCTTGGGCTTTACTTCACCCTAAATCATGTAACCTGCCACCTCTCTCTCATGTTCCATCCCTCCAGCACAGCAGGCAAGATGTCAGTGCGGTGATGTGGCTCCTCCCTGGGGTGCTGAATTCCTAAAGCTAAGGTTTGGCTGCACTACTGCCACTCGCACACCCATGCAGGGTCTGTCGGGAGCGTGTGGCACAACTGGTCTGTACCTTTGCTTGCACCAGGCTGTGTTCTCCCTCCAGAGCTGATTCCCAACAGTGGCAGGGATGAAGATGTTGCAGCACACTTCCAGGATGCTGCTGTCATAGGGATCTGCTTTTGGGAAGCCAGTTATGGTCCTGTGGCCCTGGAATGAGCAGGACAGTCCTGCTGGTCCCAGCCTAGCGATGTTGAGCACTGCCCTCAGAGTTGGGCTTGGCAGGACACAAGGGCCAGCCACATTCTCCGTGGGTGTTTCAGAGACAGGCACTGACCACCACCCCTTTAAGAACAGGGATGGGGATGACTGGGCTCAATTCACCTGCTTGTAGTGTTCTAGTGCCTTGGGATTGATCCCTCTGGGATTGTAAATGGCTCTGTCTGTGACCCCTACACAGATGCAGCATTTGTGCAGGTGTGCAGCCCACTTTGCCGAAGCTCTAAAGTGACATGGAGCAGAGATGGTGTGGGGAGAGGTAAATTTTGGGGACAGACACTGAATCTGACCCTCTGTGCTGGTAACAGCCCCCTCTCAGGAGCCTGAGCTGAGAAGCCCACACTGAAACCCCAGTGTGGCCATTCTTGGTGAGTGTTTTGGCTGGGTGGAGACTAGGACCTGGCAGGGCGGAGATCTCCTTGGCCAATGAGAGGGTTGTGAAAGGCAGAGCTTACGGGATAAGGGCTTCCAGCTCATCTTCCAGCTCAGCCTGTTTTCATCACCTTCAGAGCTCCTGGACGCGATGTTCCAAGCACAGCATGCTGTTCAGTTCCTAAGAACCAATCCCGAAAGAACACAGCTCCAGTGAGAAACACAGTCCCTTGGTGGGCACCACGCAGCGTCCAGGCACAATCCTGCACCTCACACTGAGGGGGTGTGATCAGCTGCCACAGCATCAGCACAGGGCAGGGCCATGGGAGAGCTCAGCTCTCCTTATGAGGACAGAGGGCTTTGCACTCTCTGCCCCAAAGCACTTACCAGCTTGATACAGCTCCTAAAAGCAACACTTACATCTCAAAACCAGCCCCAAAACTCAGCAAAACTATATACAGTAGCTGAGGAACTTCAGCTGCCTCGTTCTCTGCCACATCAGTGAAGCATACGGATGTGTGGAAAGGAAAGGGATGAGCAAAGGCAGGGCTGTTCCCGAGGCCACTGTGGGCAGCAGCTCAAGGTTCAACCTCAGTTCAAAGTGTCCTCCCCAGGGCAAGGAGCTGCTTTGGAGAGTGAGGGCTTGGAGGGAAACACGGAGTTGCAGCTGCAGGAAGGACTTCAGCTCTGTGGCTTCCAGTTTATTCCACCCTGGCAGAGAGCGATGGCCTCAGGAATGGGCAGCTGCAGGCAATGGATCGGGGCAGCAGTGCCTGGCCGAGAGCAGGAGCTCCTGGAGTTACAGCAGGGGGAAGCACCTCACCACAGTTGTGAGCTGGACCTGGGCTGAAGAAAGGGAGGGAAGATCCTTCCTCGGAGGAAAGGTCTGTACCCTCAGGGTCCCACTGAGCTCTCGGACCCAAACTGGCACTGTCAGAGCTTATTTGGTACACCAATGTGTGGGTGCAGATATCTGCTATCCAGGACATCTCCCACTCCCCAGTACTGACATCACTGGCCAGCACGTCAATCCCAGGCCTTGTGGATGTAGAAAAATGTGTCATATCCATTGATTGCTGTGCTCCAACCAAAACATGTGTGTGGCCAAGTGATTTCCATGGGCTGATTAAGGCTCTGGGCACACCGAGGAGTCCCCTGACCAATGTGTGGTGGTGCCCATACCCCAGGGCCTCCTCAGTCTCCCCCAGGTATGAATGGCTTTGGCTTTCACGAAGTCTTTGCCTTGTCCCTTTCAAGAGGGAATGTAGAGGTCTTTGCCTTGTGACCAGCACCCACTGAGCTCTCTATCACACGCTGAGGCAGAAGAGACTTTCACTTCCTCCCTGAGTCTGAGCAGGCCAGCAGGAACGGAGGATAAAGCCCAATGAGACCCCTGCCCAGCAGTAGGACCAGCCTGAGGCTCTCTCTACTCCAAATTCACAGTGTGCAGGCAAAGTGGTGAAGGGACAGCAGAGCACTGGGGCAGTGACAGGCAGTGGTGGAATGGCAACCTCTCTGCTTGCCTGGCCAGGTAGCCGCTGCCTACTCCCCTGACTGCCAGCAAACACTGTTTACAGAGCTGGGACAAAACTCTCACCTGCAAACTCCTTCTTGGCCTTTTCTACAGTAAAATGCCTCATTATTTTCTTCAGCTCATGTTCCTGCGCAAGAGCAACAAAACACAGTTGTTACTGCAGGCCCCAGGAAAAATCACAGAGCCACAGTACAGCATCCGGCAGCTGCCCTGCCCTGCCTGATGACTCCAGGGAGTTTATTCACAGCAGCTGGGGTCCCTGGATCGAAAAAAAAGATATGTGTGAACTCCTGCTCCCTTTGCTCACTGCTCTTCCAAGCTCTTGATGATTTGCCCCTTCCCCCAGCACAGCAGGCAGCGGCGGGAGCATCCCTACACCAGGCTCCTTCAGCTTGTCTCCGGCCAGATGCACCGACCCATAAACCAGAGTTCACCTCCCTCTCCCCGCCCCGAGCTGCTTTTCACAGTCTCTGGGCAAGTGTTACTCACTACAAACGTCTCCCCCCACTCATCAGAGCGCATCGCTGTGATATGCAGAGAGAGGGAGGGCTGTGCAAATGGAGCGTGAATTATGGGCTGTCGGCAGGGAAACGAGAGAAGTGAACTCACTGAGTGTTACCTTGGATTGATCCTCACATCTGCCATGGCAACACCAAAAGGAACATCTGGAAAAGACCGGGTAAGGCAGACAGATGTTCTCTGCCAGCTCACCTGCTCCCCAGAGGGAGGAAGTGACTATGGCACTTGTGATCTTGTTGGTGGCAAGGGACCACCACTTCCCCACAGCACACATGGGTCCCCACTAATGCCATGCAGCCTCTGCAGAGTGGAGCTGAAGACAGGACAGGATATGCACCCTGAGTCTATCACAAATGCCACCAGCCAGAGCTGAATCCATGACAACCCAGGCACAGCGACTGCATCTGAGAGGCACAATGCTTGACACTTCCTGATTAACATGAACATTCCGGGCTGCCAGTGGCATGTTCTATAGCGAGACTTGCCCTCACACATCAGTGCCCAGAGAAACATCCTGCACTTCTGAAGCCCTTCTGATTTTCACAGCATCTAATGAGCTTTTCTGTCTCATAGCCCCATCCCAATGCCCAAGTCACCATGTGCTTTATGTTCCCCTTGTACTTACCCACTATGGTGCATTTTTGTGTTGTTAATGCAGGCAGGGCTTTCACTTCATCAACATTGATTGATCTGCTGAAATGAACCCCTGGGAAAGGAGAGAGAAGAAGTAAAGAGCCCCTGCCTTTCTACCACAAAGGCACAGAGGCACTGTGGGAAAGGCTTTGACTCTTCTGAAATAGCAGCATCTAGTCACAATAGATGATTGCATTGATGATCAGAGAGCAGGAGCATCTCTACTATGGAGACAGGCTGGGAGAGCTGGGGCTGTTCAGCCTGGAGAAGAGAAGATTCCATAGAGACCTTAGAGCCCCTTCCAGTACCTAAAGGGGCTCCAAGAGAGCTGGAAAGGGACTTTGGACAAGGACATGGAGTGATAGAGGGAATGCCTTTAAACTGAAGAGGTCAAGTTTGAATTAGATACTAGTAAGAAATTCTTTACTGTAAAGGGTGGTGAGGCACTGGAACAGATTGCCCAGAGAAGTTGTGGCTGCCTCATCCCTGGAAGTGTTCAAGGCCAGGTAGGATGGGGCTTGAAGTAACTTGGTCTAGTGAAAGGTGTCCCTGTCCTGTGGCAGTGGGGTTGAAATTGAATGATCTTTAAGGTCCCTTCCAACACAAACCGTTCCATGATTCTATGATTCTTTGTGTTGGTTCTTTCTCAGAGTTTCCCCTCATCCTGTGCTGAGAGGCTGGACGTGTAACTGGGCTGTTCCCCACCCAGCTCTGGTTGATTAATGCCATGCTCAGGCACAGAGCTCATGCCTCTCAGTGGCTCAGAGCAGCTGGCAAGGCTGGGCCTCCCTGTGCCTCTGTCCCTGCCTCTGCCCCCCAGCTGGTCCTGGGGCCATATCCCTGTCTGTATTCAGGAGTATCCTGGATGATGTGCTCGGCCACCAGGCTGTGGTGTCCTGGACACAGCGTCCTCCCACTCCACAGGGTAAGGCAGGGGCTGTGTTTTGGGGCATCTGGAACAGAGGGTGCCGGCAGGGATCAGATACTCCCTCCCCCAGCATGTCCACACCAAGTGTCTGGGAAAACAGTGCTGTTTTTAGGGTCCTTGGCGCTTTTGGATCTCCAGCTGATGTCCCCATCATCACACGGCACTTACAGCTCTGGACATGCTGAGGGTACTCCTGCTGATGTCATGACCCACGGGATAGCACGTGGCCAGGGCTGGGGGCCTGATGCCCCCAGGCATCCCCTGCCTCTGCCATTTGCCGGCACCCCACCAGCGCTGGTACTGGCACCTCTGCCCGCCGATACCGCGGGCAGCCGTGTGTGAAGGTGATGTGGCTGCGAGCGGCTGAGGGAAACCCATCGCCTTCCCACCAGGGCAGCGCTGGAGGAGTCACATTCCCAGCCAGACCCCGCCAGCTGTGTTCCACAGCTCCCTGGCACAACGGGGCACTGGGGAGCCGGACGCAGTGGAGCCCAGCCCGGGCTGATCCGTGTGCCGGGCGCGTGTGTCTGCTCGCTCCGGCGTGTGCGGGAGCCGGCGGCTGTGGGGGAGCCCGGTGTGCGTTCACGTGGCGCTGCCCGTGCGGCGTGGGAGGTGGGCCATGGCGCCCGGGGAGGGGGTGCCGTGCTACCTGCGCCAGCACCCCCTCCGCCGAGGGAGAACGCGCTTTTCAGGCAGCTGCCTGGCTCCTCCCGAGCCGGCAGCGCGGGAGTGCGTTGCCAAGGCAATGGGGACCATCTTACTCATCCTCCTCGCTATTGTTTTCCTGCCAGCCCCGAAGTGCCCGGGCGGGGAGAGGAGGAGGAGGAGGCAGCCAGCCTGAGATGAAGGCTGCCTGCAGGGAGGGGAGGATGATCGCCACGACCACCCCTCCGTGCCAGCCCGTGCCCCCTGGGACTGGGACATGCTGGGTGGCAAGATGCCGATGGGGACGGGGAGAGCCGCTGCCGGTGGAGCTGAGAGCAGCAGGTGGAAGCAAATGGCAGCAGGATGAGACCCAGCAGCCTCCTGCCTGCGGCAAAATCCCAGCCAGGGACCAGGGATCGTTTGTCTCCTCCTCTGCCAGGACTTGCCCCAGTCCATGGTGTCCCTTGGATGGGATTGGGTCTGGTCCTTGTGTCCAGGATTGGGTCTAATCCCACACAGTACAGCACGGGATGTAAGCCTCTACTTATGCCCCACACCCTGTTCCCACTTCGTTGCAGGTGGGCAATTGGGCCCAGTCAACGCTACAGAACTGGGACCAGCACGCAGGACTGAGGGTCGGGACAGACATCTAGAGGAGGGGACACATTGATTGGTGCAGTGATACACCCCCAAATCAGTCACTCCAGCCATCTATTGGGGTGCCCAGCGCTGACATGGAGGTGCCTCACTCTGCCCCAGGGAGAGAGAATTAAATTTTATTTAATTTCCATATCCCGCCTCCCTATTTTTAGCCTTCAGGGTTTTGTTCCAGCCTGGCTGTTTACTGAAAGAAGCATTTCCAATCTCCCTTGTCTCCAAGCAACCAGGTGTGCCAGCTCCCCTAGAACCAGCCTTACCCTATAGATGTATAGGTGCTTATGTTAACCACAGGATGGGGAACACCCTCTAACCTTAGCACATGCCCCCCCAAGCCCTATAGATCTATTGTTCTTGTCTGTATTGACATCCCCGGGTCACGGAGGAGACCCTGATCCTATAGGGTGATGAAGGGCAGGAGAAGGTTTGGGGGGGATGCTGGAGGGTTTTGGGGAGGATGCAGGGATGCAAGAGAGGCGAGCAGGCCGCCTTCCCCCCCGCAGCGCGAGCGGGAGTGCGTGGGAAGGAGTTAGACAAAGCCTGAGCCCGGGAGCAGAGGCAAGCGCTGCCGGGAGCGAGACGGGGCCGTTCTTCCCTCCCCATCCTCCCTCACCCTCGGGCGAGGGGTACGCGGGAACCCACCTCCATCCCGCCGCGGTGGCACGTTGTCCCGGTCCCTCGGGCTAATTGGGGTGCAGCCCCCTCCCCGGTGATGCCCGGGAGGGAAGCGGCCGTCTCCATCACCAGGTAGGAGGAGGACTGTGCTCAGTGTCGCTGTGACCCCACCCATGGGACCTACCCTAAGGGTTGGAGACCCCCTGAACCGTCCGGTCCCGATCATATGTCCTGCTGTGCCCGGGTGCAACGCGGGGTGCCGGGGTGCTCGCCCCTGGGACACGAGGGGTGTTGATGCTTTGGGTGCCGGGGGAGGGGGGGGCTGTGCGGCGATGGGGGGCTCCCAGGGCGGGCCGGTGGGAGTGACAGCGATGACACCGGGAGGGACGCGATGTGCCGGGACCTCCACGCCCCCCGCGGCAGCCGGCTGTCCCTCGCCTCCCCACCGCTACCGGGGGCGCCGGGGCGGGCGGCAGCCGGGGGGGAGCGGCCCGGGGCACGGTACCGCCCCCGCCGCCACCGCCCCACGCATGCTCGCCGCTGCCGCCGCCGCGCCGAGCCGAGCCGAGCGGGACCGGACGGGACGGCACCGGACGGGACGGCACCGGGCGGGAGGATCCGCCGCAGGTACCGGCGGCCCCGGGGCGCACATGGCGGGGTCGGGCTGGGCGCTGCCGCCGCCCGTCCCAGCGCCGCAGCCCACCCCCGCCCGGGGGTGCCGGTGCCGGTGCCGGTACGGGGCGGTCGGCGGCGGCGCGGACGGGTCGGCCTCCCCCGGCCGGGGCTGCCTCGGGGGCGGCTTTGTGCGGGGCTCGGCCGGGGAAGCGGGGCCGGGGCGTGCACACGCGTGTCCGTGCGTGCGGGTGTGCCCGTGGCCATGTGCTGGCGTGTGCGTGCCCGTGCGTGTGCACACGCGTGTGCCGGGGGCTCGCAGCTCCTCCGCGGAGCATCAGTGCCGGGCACGGCGCCACAGCCCCGCGGGAGCGGGATGCTGTCGAGGCAGCTCGGGTTGCGGGCGGCACGACCCCGCGGGGATCAGGGTGCTGCGTGGGAACCTGCAGACGGGGCGGGGGTCGTGACTTCTGGGCCTGGCGCTGCTGGGAGGGGTCTGTGCCTGCCTGGTTCCTGCTCCTGCCTGCCGCCTCCCTTTGTGGAGACTCGCTCGGCTCCAGCTGTGTCCGCTCGGCTCTGCCCTCTCCGGGACCCACGAGTGGCCGTGTCCGGAGGCGTGGAATGCCCCACGGCTGCGGGATGCATGTGCTCCCAGCTCCGCAAGGACGGACTGGCAGAGCTGGGGGGCTTCCAGAAAGCTCGGGGCTTCCCGCCCTGCTCTGCCTCATGGGGCCAGGAAGGGTTTGGGGACAGTTGGGTGAGACTGGACTGTGTTCCCCTCATGTGTGGCACGGCCGGGAGCTCAGTAACCCTCGGCATGGCGTGTGGATGCTGAGCTGGGGGTTCCCGAGGCCGGGGACACACGTCACTCCCAGCTCTAGGAACACTGCTCTCGGCAAGTGGAGGGAAGAGCTTGGGCTGCCCCGTGCTTCTGCCCTGCCCTACAGCCCCCCTTGTACCCCGGGCCCAGCTCACTCTTACCCCCTGCTGCACCCAGCTCCCCACGGACAGGTGGGGGCTGCCAAGCTGCCCTGGGCTTTCAGCCTGGCATCCAGGGCCAAACTCCAGCTGCTGCTCTCTCCACAGGGGTGTCTGCACTGTGTTCCTCATTCTGACAGCCACGGCAGCGCCTGAATCCTGCTCCTGGTCCAGCTGTGCTGGGAGAAGGCTGACTTTTACGGTAGGCAACCAACACCATTCTTCCCTTCCTGTATGGCCAGGCACCGGGTGCCACCACACAGGCTGTGCCAGGGACAGCGAGTGCTCTGGGTGGCCGCCCAACCTGTTGTCATGGGCGGCACAGAGAAAATCAGTTGGCAGTTGAGGTGGACTGAGGGTCCATGTGCTGCTTCCTCCTCACTGCCCCATCCTCTCTCTTGCAGACCAACGGCGGGACTAGCATGGGAGAAGCCTTCCCTGGGCATGGGCAGCGCTAAGGAGCCCGAGGGGCTGCAGGTGCTGAGTCGCCAGGCCGGGACCGAGGACACCTGTGACCCCAGTGCCACCTCCCCCGGCTGCTCACCGGCAGGTGAGTGCCTGCCCAGCTCCGGTTGTGCCACGGGAGCCCGTGCCATGAGGACCTGCTGCGTGGCTGAGTCAGAGGCCCAGGCCACCACGTCGGGCTCAGCAGCAGAGAAGAAGGTGCCATCACCAACAGGACCAGCTCCTGGCACGCTCCTCCGGGACACTGGCACAGAGCAGAGTGTGGCAGTAACAACAGCGAGCTGTGGGGGACCAAGTGGCACTGCCCCTGCCTGTGGTCCCACAGGGATGGGGGTCCCCAATGCCCAGAAAGAGAACGCAGCCCCTGCTTCCCCCCTGCCCGATCCCTGCCTCAAGGCGACCAACAAGGACATGGGAAGTGCGCCAGCTCCAGCCAAACGTGTGGCATTTGTGGAGCCCACCGCAGGGACCGGGACAGCTGAGCTGCCAAGCCAGGAGCAGCCTCAGGGTGGCACAGGGACATCCCTGGGTGCTGCACCCCAGCTGAACAGAAGTGAGGCTCCCAAGCATCCCCAGGGAGGCACAGCAGACCCCCACAGCACCGACACTGTGGGGAGCGGGGGCCAAAGCAAGACAGAACCGAGCTCCACCACCCTGGGCGAGGGCAAAGCCGAACAGAGCTCGGCCCAGAGTGCAGGTGCTGGAAGCAGCCAGCAGCCCCAAACAGCCAAGCAGCTCTGCGAGTCCTACTCCTTTGAGGTGACCCCCCCGCAGGACGCCGGGACACAGGACATGGGGACGCAAGTGGACAGCCGCGTGTCCCTGGTGTCAGTGGCTTTGAGCCCCATGAGTCCCCCGGGTGGGGCTGCTGCCTTCACCTTCCCCAAGAGAGAGATGGGCTCTTCAGCCCCACGCCTGGAGCCCTTCAAGAAGGACGCAGAGATGCAGGTGTCCATGCCTGTGGAGACCCGCTCAGTGGCCACTGGGCCAATGACGCCAGTGGCCAAGTCCCCACAGACTTCGTATCCTGAGGTGCAGGTGAAGGGGACGGTGGCAGAGGTGGTGGAGGAGGCTCCGGAACCCATCCGGGAGGTGAGCTGGGATGAGAAGGGGATGACGTGGGAGGTGTACGGGGCCTCCATGGAGGTGGAGGTGCTGGGCATGGCCATCCAGAAGCACCTGGAGAAGCAGATTGAGGAGCACGGGCGGCAGGTGGTGGTGACCCCACAGAGCACCCGCACCGGCTCCGTCAAGGGAGGCCCCCGCAAAGGTGAGGCCAAGAGGCAGCCCAGTGTCTTTCGGGCTCTGCTGCAAAACGTCCGGCGGCCCCGGTGCTGCTCCCGCACCGGCCCCGCCATGGAGTGAGTCGCTGCCCATGCTGGCAGGGTGGGGGTGCCACGGGGCTTCTCTGGGCAAGTGAAAATGGGTCCCTGCCCTGGTGTCCTGAGACACCTGGTGCCAGTGTGTGGGGCTCCTGGGGCTGAGGCAGGTGGTGATGGAGCACTGCATGCTGGGGCAAGGTATCTCCTTTGCTGGGGTCCCTCCTGCCAGCCTGGGGTCCCCCCATGAGTGTAGCCCTGTGGAGGTGCCCCAGAACGTGAGGCTGGTGCCCTGTCTCTGTGTTTGGTGGCTTTTTTCAGCATGAGGAAGCACGTGGCTCCTTCCAGATGGAGGCAGCTGCTCCCGTGCATCTCCTGCCTGTGGCACAGGTCTAGAGATGACTCAGGGTGGGTGCTGCTGACTCCCATGAGCTCTGGCACCTCAGGCAGCAGCATTACTTCCCGTGCTGGAGAGACACTGGTGCATCACCCTGCCATCGCTTTGCCTGCCCAGGGCTTGGCCATGCTCTGTCCAGCCCATGGCCATGCATATGTGGGTCCCCATGGCTGCCCAGGGCAGGCACCAGCCCCTCAACAGCCCTGTCCTCTCTGCCCCACTGCTGTCTCATGGGTGCCCTGGAGCTGGGAGGATGTGGCCACATAGGGCACTGTGACAGATCTCAAATGAGAGAGACTGAGGCCAGCCATGCCTGTGATGGAGAGCTGCTCATCCCTGTCGCCGTGGCTGGAGGCAGCTGGGGAGTCTGTCCCCATGGCCCCCTTACTCAGCGTGCCTGGAAGTGACCATTGGAGTCCAGGGCACATCCTCGCCACAGCTGGTGGTGAAGATGAAGCTGCCCTGCTGCCAGGCCTGTCCAGCTGCCCTCGTGGTGCCAGAGGTGCGATGCCCCACGTGCTGGGGACATGGGCACGTGTCCCTGTGTGGGTTCCTTCAGCCCCACTGGCCGCTCTTCTCTGACAGCAGCTGGGGATGCAATGACTGCAAAACGCTGCCACTTTTTACGGCTGGGGTTTTACAGGCTGGGGGGAGGGGGGCTTTTATTGAACTATGTTTGCATTTTTGGAGCTTTTTAAGAGACACTTTCAGCTGTGTGTGTCCTGCCTGAAGCCACCTCTTTCCCAGTGGCCTGCGGGGCCGAGACCCTCTTTTCAAACACTGTTCCTACTTTGCTTGTGCTCTGCTGGGCTGAAGAGCATTTGGAGTGAAGAGTCAGTCTGCAGGGGTGAACATTCCTGTGGCTGGGTCAACATCCCTGTGGCCGGCAGCACCGCAGTGTCCTGCTGAGACACAGATCCTGGTCCCCCCAGCCTGGCCCCAAACTGAGGACCAGCTCCACAGTGCTGCAGCACCTGATGGGCAGGAGGCTGCTTGGGGGTGCTTGGGAAGCTGCACCATCCCCTCTGAGCAGAGGTGCAGGAGGGCTTGAGGTGCCAGGGTCACCAGTGCAGCCTTTTTCCCTCATTAAGGGTCAAGTCTTGCCCCTCCAAACCCACGTTGTACATCCTGGACTTGGTTTTGTTCCTGGGGGGGTGCAAAAGGCTTGCTGAAGTGCCAGCTGGCAGCCAGGGCCATGGCAAGTGCCCACTCCATGCCATGATACTCACCAGGACCTGGCTCTGCTCAGTGCCTTGGGCTTTGGGAGTGGTGCCATGGCCATGCCAGGAAGACCAGGAGCCCTGGGGTATCCCACCCTACCCCGGTCTGTGCCCACCTCCAGCCCTGCACTGCCAAGCTGTGGCACACCAGCGCTACAGCTTCATCACCTATTTTCTTCTTTTTTTCCTCTTCGTTTCTTTTGGGGAGGGTGGGGGGGAGGAAGGGGCGGGAGGACCAATCTGTCAATATGGATGTTGGGTAATAAAACCTTACACAAATCTCCGCATGGGGCTGCCTGCACCTCCCTCCCCTGGGGCTGAGAGGGGCCAGTGGGGCAGCCTGGGGAAGGGTCCTGGGGACAAGAAGCCAGGCTGGCCCCCACAGTGCCCCTCTGGCACCAGCCTGTCACAAAACCAGCACTTCATGCCGGGAGAGATGACTTCAAGCTGACTGAGCCCCCCAGGCAGATGGGCTGATGGCCACACAACACCATGACCTCTCTGGAACAGGTTTATTGCCAGACACTGAACACATCATCACCAAAGCAGCTGCCTGAGTCCCGCTCCAGCCCTGCTGCACCCTGTGAGCCCGCTCACAAGTCTGTGGTGGTGAAGGTGGTGTTGATGTACACTGCTTCAGTGGGCTCCTTCAGGTTCAGGGCAGCCACCAGCACCTCCTTGTCAGTGGGGGCTGTTGGCTGCACTTTGACCTGCTGCAGGAGGAGAGCATGCTCAGAGGGGATGGGGGACAGAGAGGGGGAAGAGGGACACTTGGCCTTCCCAGGAGCTGAGGGCTGTCAGGGGGATGCAGAGAAAGGGACACAAGGGGTCCATGAGCCTGGAGGCCACAGCAGAGAGAAGGGGATGCAGGTTGCTCTTGTCAGGACTCCCTGCTGAGCACTGGCAGCTCTTTGCACACCTACCTTGACCTCAAAGTCATCATCCACGGGTGCATTTACTGTGTTTTCATCCAGGGAATTCATGCTGTGGAGAGTGGAGGGTGGGGGGTAGAAGAGGACCCAGGCACTGGAGAAGTGGGGGTGTAGGATGATGGCCCTGTGGCCTTCGGGACTTGCCCACAGAGCTCACCTGGTCACAGAGATGGAGTCCTCATGGAAGCCCAGGTCGTGTGAGGGATCAAGCGGGTGGTTCAGTATGGGGTTGGCCCTGGTCAGGGATGGGTGGCAGGTGAGTGCTGTCCCATGGGGCTCTGGGGCTTTGAGGTCAGCCCGGGCCAGCTGTGTCCCCCAGGCAGGGAGGGGTGTGACAGTGAGCCATGCAGCCTCCTGGGTGTGGGGACACGCCTGGGCTCTTCCCTCCTGCTACAGGGAACCCCCCACTCACCCCTCGGCATTGTACTGGTTGGTCCCAGGAATGCCGGCTCCCTGCTGTGCTGTGGCAGGATTGAACGTGGTGGCCACCTTCAGAGCCTTCATCGCACTCAGCTTCCTCTTGTAGCTGCAAAGCCCAGGGATGGGGTAGGTGAGATGGGTAGGGGGGAGCTGGGCCATGGGATGGGGTAGGAAGGAGCAGGATGGAGGGTAGGGATGGGTCTGGGGATGCCGGTGAGGATGGGGGTGGTGATGGGAGGCAGGAGGAGGTGCAGGCAGTGCGGTACCTCCTGGTGGTGAGAACTAAGACGAGGGTCATGATGAGTATGAAGATGATCAGGAATGCTGCCAGCCCTGCGATGATGCCGATCAGCTCCGTCTCCCTGGTGGGCTGTGTCACCTCCCCGGGGCCCTGGCACAGAGCAGGGGTGAGGGCACAGTCCCAGGCAGTGGAACCCCACTTCTAGTCCCACCTGGGGTTGGTGCCCTCTCCCCATGCCCCTTGCCCAGCCCCACTCACGATAACGGCAAGGCCCAGTTTCACCAGCTCAACCAAGCCCAGCGAGTCGGACTGAATGAGTCTGCCAAGGAAAGCGGAGGGATGAGTGGCTGGGCCGGGCCAGGCACGTGGCAGTGCCTGTGCACAGCCCCCGGCACTCACGTGATCAGCTGGTCGATATCCAGGGCAGTGCCATTGCTGTACACGAAGTACGCCTCCATCACTGACTTGGCTCCCCTGCAGGATCACAGAGATGGGGGAGTGGGGTGCCAGGGTGCAGGGCATGGTGCCCTACCCCAGGGTGACCCCTCAAATGCCACCACCGTGTCTTTTTCCCCACCACCACTCACTTGGTGTCACGGGTGCTCTCCGCGGTTCGGATTGCCACCACATAAACTGCTGCTTTGGTCACAGTGGTCAGGGCCCTAGGAACAGGAGACATGGGGGGAAGCTGGGCCGGGTGGCCTGATGTTCCACTTGCAGGCATGGGAAGCAGCTGGACCCCCTGCAGCCCCCTCCTCTGGTGGGAACCTGCCTGCCCCATCCCCTTCACAGTCTGCGAAGCTGGGAGACACAACCAGTGGGCCCTGGCCTGAATGTCCCTGTTCCCCGCTGCACAGCCGTGCACCCCTGGCCCCAACCTGGCACCCCTTACAATTTGATGCTTTCGGAGTTACTCTGGACTTCTTCCACCGTTGACAAGAACTGGAGGCGAACGCGGTAGGAATTGTCCACTGTGAAGATCTGTGTGCGGAGAGTGGGGGTGAGCGGGGCTGGGCAGGGCGCAGGGTGTCCCAGCGTGTGGGGGGGTGAACTCACATTCAGCACAGTCTGTGCTGAGTGCACCGGTGCCTCGCCGTCCCGAGCCTCCACCGTCACCTGGTACTGCCCCTTCAGCGACTCATCGAGGTTGCTGGCCACCCTGTGAGGACAGGGACATCAGCAATCCCGCTGGGCTGCACAGGTTGTCCCTGTGATGACACTGCCATCCTTCAAGCTCCATCCTGCCTCCGTGCCCAGGGCAGGACCCCAGGATGGCTTTGTCCCCTTTCCAGCCTGTGCTGGCCCTGCAGCAGACAGGAGCTGAGCCACATCCCCCCACCAGAGCCCAGACCCATGGCCTCACTTGATGCTCCCAATGTACACCCCCTGGTCGGGCGTTCTCTCCACCGTGAAGAGGTTTTCAAAGGGCTGGCTGACCCCGTTGTCATCCAAGAGCACCACACTGACAATTGAGAAGGTGATGGTTCCCCCCAGCCCTGTGTCAACATCTGTGGCCTGCAGGGACAGAGCGTGGCAGGAGCACGGGTGGGAATGGCCACCATCTGCCCCCAGTGGGGATAGGTAAGCAAGGCTGAACAGACTGACAGACACATACAGGCAGCTCCTCACCTTCACAGTAGCCACTTGCAGGCCCACGGGGGAGATTTCAGGAACAACCACTGCCAGGAACAGACAGAGGGATGGTGCAGTCAGTCTGGTGTGAAGCCAGACTTGCTGCAGACCCCATGCCCACACAGCCCCGGGGCTCCAAGCACTCCCCAGTGCCCTTGGCCCCACAGCCTTCACAGAAAACACTGAGTAATCCCAGCCTGGTCCCTGCACCGCTCGCAGCCCTGCCCCAGGCTGGGGGAAGGTCCTTGCTGCCAGTGAGTGTGGCAGAGCACATGTGGGTGCAGTGAGTAGCCCACGGGATGAACCACCCCTGACTGCTCACCAAAGGTCTCTGAGATGGGCTGGAAGACTGGTGCGTTGTCATTCACATCAGCAATGAGGATCCTCAGGGTTTCTGCAAATGTCCCAAAAGCAGAGCTCCAATCACCAACAGCCCTGCAGCACCCTCCTCTGCTTTCCTCAGGAGCCCTTAACTCCCAGCAGGCTCAGGTTCCTGCAGCAGGGATCAAGAGAGCTGGGGACACCCTCCCCCATCACCAAACTGTCCAGCTCCTGTCCTTCTCCCCACAGCTTCTCCTGAGAGGTGGCAGAGGCAGGTCCCACTGCCCACCATTCCCAGTGGTGGTGGAAGGAGCGGGGAGGGGGGCCCTACCGTTCTGGCTGTAGCGGTTGCCCTTCTCAGTGTACAGGTCCTCAGCCCGCAGTGTGAGCAGGACTCTGTCACACACCTCGTAATCGATGTCCGAGCTGTTCACCAGCAGCGAGCCGTTCTGTGCCAGCACAAACCAGCCCTTGCACACATCCCCAGCACTGCTGTCACCCTTGAAGCAGGTGACCTCCAGCCCCTCGAAGACCAGTGAGTGGTTGGTGTCTGGGTCAGAGGCATTCAGCGTGTGGACCACACCCTGCTGCGTCCCGTTCTCGGCCACGGTCACGTCCTGTAGTGAGTCTGGCAGGACGGTGGGGGACTCGTCATTGATGTCTAGGATGTGGACCACCACCGAGACGTTGGCCTTGTCTCCTACGTTGTCTGCAGCCGTGTTCTCTGCCACTACTTCCAAGGAGAAGAACTTCTGCTGCAAGGTGTCATAGTCCAGGGGCACGTCAGGGTCTACGGACAGATCACCACTGTAGTTCCCTGGCCCCAGGCGGGATGAGCGGATCAAGAAGTTGCTGGAGCCACTGGTCCTCTGAAGCAGGAACGAAATGCGGGAATTGATCTCTGTCCGGTCGGCATCTGTGGCGTTCACCTCACCCACGGAGGACCCTGAAGGTGGAGACAGACACTCAGTGGGCAGCAGGCACTGACTCAGGGCCACCACTGGTCCCACAAGCCTGGCCATGCAACTTTTACCTGGAGAGTCTTCAAAGACTGAGAACTCATAGGACTGGTTGAGGAATATGGGAACGTTGTCATTCAGGTCCTGCAGGAAACAAAGCCCATGGTTGTAGCCCTTCCAGGAAACAGGGTTCCCCACAGCAGGCTGGGGACAGGAGTGTAGGCACCTGCCCACCCACAGGCAGGAGCTACACAAGCCCTCTACTGCCTCCCTGCATCAACTATTCACTCTTCCTGCACAGAAAGCCTGGGGACACAGTGCCTCTGCCCTGCCCATCCATCTCAGTCCCAAGCCCCAGCCTGCCCCAGCATGTCCCCGCTTGTGCCCAGGGCTCACCCCCACAGTGATGGTGACGTTCACTGAGGTGCTCTGCTGCGGCTCGCCGTGGTCATACACCTCCACCGTTACCACCATCTGTCCCCGCTCATCTTCCACAGCCTCGCGGTCCAGCGGCTCCTTGCTGTGCATCTCACCTGTGTCTGCATCGATGGTAAAGTTGTTGCTGAACGGTCCTGATAAGATCTTGAAGCCCAATTCGCTGTTGGGGTTGCCAGGCTCATCGTTGTCAATGGCCTGAAAAGGTCACCAGTTGGAATGGGGTTCTTGGACACCTTGGGGACAGTCCCTCCTCCTCTCCGACAGCCATGTCAGCCCCTCCACCTCTGCTGATAAATACCTGGATCTGTGTACTGATGTTCTGCCCCTCTTCCACTGAGATGAAGTAGGAGCCGATGATAACGGGTGCCATGTCATTGAAATCCAGCAAGGTGATCTCCAGCACCGTAGTGCCCACCTGGCCGCCCCCATCCCTGGCCTGGAGGGTGGCATAGTAGACAGAGCGAGTCTCCCGGTCCAGCAACTTCTGATCCTTCACCATCACTGCCCCAGTCATGGTGTCCACCGCGAAGATTTTAAGGCTATGGCATACACAGAGCCATCACCGGGGCTCAGGCCTGAAGCCCCCTCACCAGGATGATGCCCCAGTCATGGTTGGCTGTGCCCTTACGTACATGTCGTCTGGGAGCAGCTGATAGGTGATCTGACCCCAGACACCGCTGTCTGGATCGTAGGCCTAAAAGACAGAAGAAAGACTGACCATCTGGTCAATCTGTTTCAGCTCCCAGAGGAGCGATGAGTCTGAGACAACGACTGCTGACAGTGAGCACCGCAAAAATGCGGCCCTGATAGGCAAGAGGTCCCACACCCTGTGTGCCTGCTGGCACGGACTCCTTCCTGTGTGCATGGAGAGACCAGTGCCCTCAGTGCAACCTGCACTAGAATTGCCCAGGGCCCTGCTTTGGGGCTGTAAGCTGTGCCTGCTCCCTGCCCAGCTGCTGACCGTGATGTTTGAGATGATGGTGCCTTCAGGGCTGTGCTCCATGACGCTCAGGTTGTAGGTGCTCTGGGGGAACTCAGGGATGTGGTCATTGCTGTCAATAAGGTCAATGGTCACGGTGGCCGTGGAGCAGCAGTCTGTGGGGTTCCCCGTGTCATTAGCAATGATCTGCAGGATTGAGAAGGGACTGTGTCTCACACAGGTCCCCAAACATTACAGAGAGACCTGTCACACTCCAGTCCAGCTGCCCTGCACCAAACAAGTTGCCAGGGCAGAGCTATGGTCTGCTTTGGCTCCTGAACCCTGCAGGAGAAGGGCTATGTCTGCTCTGTGCCCTGGCATTTGCAGAGAGCAGGAACTGCCCCCATGACAAGCCAGACCTACAGGTCCCACCTGCACCACCATGACATGGCTTATCTCGTAGTCCACTAAGGCTGGGTCGTACACCAGGATCTGGACCTCCCCTGTGCCCACGATCGTTTCAGGGGACACATCGAAGGCGCTGGCATTTGGACCCTGCAGGCTCAGCTTAAAACTGCTGTTGATGCCCTGCCAGGGAGAGACAGGAGTGAGGATGGGTGGTGCAGCCAGGACAGACACCTGCACCCTGGCCCAGCCCCATGGACAGGCTCCTACCTTATCTGGGTCATGGGCAACAATGCTGAGGTTGGACACAGGCAGCCTGGTGGAGGAGTGCTCTATGATGCTGCCCCTGAAGCTGTCCTGGACACTGGCAGAGAAGTTGCAGCTGGAGAGGTAGCAGTTGTAGAACTGGGGCTTGTTGTCATTGATATCAGTCACTGTGACTGTCACCAGGGTTGTGGTCTGGGCCACCTTGCCGTAGATGTCCAGGTTCTTCTCACGTGCCTGGGCAAGAGGAGAGAGTGGGTTGAAGGGGCCCAGGGAAAGGATGGGTTTCCCCTTGCTGCCTCCTACTTACTATGACTTCCAGAAGCACTTCCTCACTTGGCAGCTGCTCCCGGTCCAGGGGCTCACTCACAGTGATGGTGCCCGTTGTGGCATTGATAGCAAAGGGGACATTGGAATCTAGGACAAGGGGACAGCAGGAACCAGTTGCAGCCACTCGGAAAGGCAGGTGTGGCCCTCTCTCTCTGACAGCAGGGCAGACTGGCAGCACCTGGGTACCCAGAACCAGTCTCCTTGCTGCCTGACCACCCCTCCTGCCCATCCCACCTCGCCACTGCTCATCACCTGCCCATCCCATCATGCCCCATCACTCACTGTTGATGCTGTAGAAGATTTCATCATTCACCCCTGTGTCTCTGTCCAAGGCAATGACGGTCAGCACAGTGGTGCCCTGTGGGGACATGGCCATCAGGGAAGGACCTATGACATCTCCAGCTGCCCCCATGCCTGGTGGCCCAGACCCCTAAGGGCATCAGAGCCCCCAGGGAGGGCCAGGGGCAGAGACATGACATTGGGGCAGGCAGGCTCCTGACCAGGGGGCAGTTCTCAGGCACAGAGCCTGAGTAGGGCTCGTTGAGGAACCGCGGGTCCAGGTTGGGCACGTCTTTAATGGTCAGGGACAGATAGGTGAAGCTCCGCTGGACGGTCCAATTGTTGTGCAGCAATCCCCCGCCATCCTGGGGAGCAGAGCACCTGTAAGTCCCAAAGCCCCCTTACCTGGCAGCCCTGTACCCCTGGCCCAGCTGGTCCCCACCTCAGCACGAATCTTGATCTGGTAGAAGGTGTTCTTGGCATAGTCCAGTGAACCATTGAGCACCACACTCCCATTGGGCAGGATGTAGAAGAACTGGCGATTCTCTGTGCTGTCTGGGATCACCTGGGCAGGGGACATCACCCTGTGTCACCAAGGCAGGGAGCAGAGGTGTGCCAGCAGAGATGGGGGCTCAACCTCCATACCTCTGCCAGGCTTGACCCCCTACCACCTGGCTCATCCCCAGCCTGCAAATTCGGCACCTTGCACTGGTTGTCCAGTGGGTGCAGAGCCAGACACGCAACCTGGTCCTAACCTGAGACCCTCCTGCTCCCCCAGGGACATGGGGCTGCCCTGGCTGGGTCCCCCAACACCTCAGCCCCAAGGGGGTGGCCCAGGGGTGGCCCAGCAGTGGGGTTTGGGTCTGGCATGCCCCACCCCACAGTGCACTGTGCTCACCTCCTCGATGCTGTAGCTGACTCTGGAGGCGTTCCCAGTGTCGCTGTCATTGGCAAACACGTTGTAGATGATGCTGTGCAGTGTTGAGTCCTGGGCACACAGGGGAGTGATGGTGGGAGAGCAGGGGGAGTGATGCTGGGCCCAGCCCCTGCCAGCCCTGCTCTGGGGTGCTCTGACCCAACAGGGCTGCAGGCACTGCCCAGTGCCGAGGGACACACACGGACAAGATGCTGCCCTTGCTCAAGCTGGGCAGAGGCTTGATCCCCTGCCACCCTCCTTGGGGCTCCTTGGGAGCAGGGGCTGCACCCCAGTCCTGGAGTTGCCAGACGGGGCCAGACAGCCCCACACCCCATCTGCACCCTGATCCAATGTCACCCTGTCCTGATGAGAGGCAGCTCGGGCACACCCTGATTGGAAGCTGCAAGGGCAGAGTCCCAGCCATGTGTCAGCGCCTCAGGGTGACACAGAAGCACCCACAGGGAATTGCCCCAGCATGGAGCACTCCCAGGTGCTGGCTGCACCATCGCCCCACGCCCAGGCACACCATCACCAAACGCCCAGCGGTGGGGTCACAGGGTTCCTGGTGCACTGTTAAACCCAGGTGTGGGGTCACAGGGTTCCTGGTGCACTGTTACGCCCAGGTGTGGGGTCACACAGTTCCCAGCACACTGTTGTCCCACTGCTGGCACACCCATCCCACAGGAGCCATCCAGCACCCCTGCCCTGCTGCCCGTGGGAGCCAGGAGGTCCCAGGAAGGTACCTCGGGGATCAAGGCGTTATACGGCACGTTCCAGAAGACCGGGGCATTGTCATTACGGTCCTCCACGATGATGGGGAGTAATTGGGAGACCTACCGGATATCAGGGAGGACATAGGATGGGTATGGGAGATGGTGGCCAGCAGAGCTTCATGCAGTTCTGGCACCCCATACCCACCCTGGCTCTGAAGCCAGCCAGCATTACCCACCCACTTCTAGTCCCCTTCCCACTGAGCCTTGTCCGTGGCCCTGTTGAGACCCTGCTCCCCTCCCACTGCAGACACTTAGCCCATGCCCCAGCACTTACCTCATTATTTACGCCATCAGACACTGTGGCAGTGATGGTCAGCCTGGCCTGGAGCTGAGGGGACACAAGGCAGGACTTGGTCAGGGCCAGGTGAAGCTCAGTCCCTGGATGGCTAAGCCCCAACCTCTGTGTGGGATGCTCCTCCCAGACAACTCTCCCCCCAGGAGCTGGGTTTCGGGGCCAGGGAGTGACACACAGTACTGCCACGAGCAGCTCTCCCACAGGATTCATGGCTCTGCCCTCTGTCCCCGTCACCCCAGACCCCCAGTCAGGCAGGGACATCTGTCCCATCTCTGCCCACACCTCGCGGTCCAGGGAATTCCTCAGCGTCACATTGCCTGAACTGGGATTGACAGAGAAGTAGAAGGAATCCATCTCTCTGATTCCATAGGTGAGGATGTCGTCGTCTAGGTCATAAGCCTTCAGCTGGAAAGCAAACTGGCCTGGGGGCACAGGCAGTGTCAGCTCCTGTCCGAGGAACCCCCGGCCGCTCCTCCTGCAATCCAGGGCCTTCCTGAGACTGCCCCTACTCACCCAACTCCAAGTCCTCAGGCACGTAAACAAGGCTCATGTTGAAGATGGGGACTGTGTTGCCTGAAACTACAAGGAGTAGGAGCTCTGACAGCAGCCCCACATCTGGCAGCACCTATTTAGCTCCAGCCCCAGCTCCTGGCCATGGTTTGGGTCTCCAGGGAAGGCAGGGGAACCCACTACCCCTCATCTCCTTGTGGTCCTCCTACACCTCCAGACCACGCTTGTCTTCCAGCTGCAGCTCCCATGCTGGATGCTCTCCCCACTGCCCAGCCCGGCCCTGTCCCAGGGCAACAAACTTACACTTGGTTCTCCAGTGGGGTGAACAGCTGTTTTGGGGTCCCAGCTGCTCTCAGGGAATTCAGAAGGAATGTTGGGGTCTGAAAGCAGCTCCATGACCCCCTGCCCACCCATGCCAGACGCCAAGAAGAGTCCTTACCTGTTGCCAGGAGGAAGGGGAGCAGTACCAGCGAGTGCCATGTCATCCTGCCAGGAATCCTGTGGGCACACAACAGAGAACAAGCGGCTGAGGGCTGCCCCCCCAAATCCCTCCCTGGGGAGCAGCCATTGGGAGAGGAGGGGTGTTGGTGGGGACAGTCCCTCTGCTGAGCTTGGCTGGTGAGCAAGCACCAGGCTCCATCCCCCGGCCACAGGCTCCCTGGGGACATGGAATGGGGGTGCAGGATTGACCTCCAAGTACTGGGGACTGTGAGTGTGCCTGGGGACTCCAGGAGCCTCCTGGCTGGAGGCTCCATTGCTCACACCCAACGTGGCTGCCCCAAGCAGTGCTGGGAGTCTGAGAGCAACCCGTGGCACCACTGTGGGGTCTCCCTCCTTGTGCCACGGGCTGTGGGCAGCCCCACAGCCGACAGACATGGCCCCCTCCCCCTCAATGGGCCCTGGTGCCCGTAGGGGCTGGGGCTGTCATCCCTTACCTGTGGCCCTGTCGCTGGGGATGCTTCCTCTGCACTTGCATCCTGACACCGCCAGACCTTTGCCTCCTGCAGTAAACACATTCATCAATCATTAACTGCAATTAAAGGGTGAGAAATCCCTCTCTCATCTTCCTTATTCCTTGTGGTCGTCCTGCCGTTCCCACTCAGCCCAGCCCCATGCTCAGTCCCCATCACCAGCCCCCCAGGTCCCCATACTGGGTGATGTCCCTCAGGATTCAGACACCTCAACCTGTGCCCATGGGACTCCGGCTCCCAGAAGGGGTGGAGAGCCTGCAGGGATGCAGAGGGATCCCAAAGCACACCAGGAGACCAAAGAGAGGCTGGGGAAATGCCCTGCATGCCTATGTCCCTGGGGTGGGGACACCGGGGTCCCACCAGGACAAGGGGTGGGCACCAAACCTGTGGTGTGGCCACTGGGGCGGGTGCCTAGGGCCCTCTGCACCCCCCTGCCACCCACTCCCCTCCCCAGGGGCTTGGCCAAGCCTCCCTGACCTACTTCAGACCTGCTGGGGACAAGGACAGATTGTCCAGCTCTGCTCAGGCAGAAGAGGGCTGGGAGGTGGTGCGGGGGGGCATGGCCAGCCCTGGGCCTGCTGGACCCCTGCCTCCATGGTCCTGGGCCCCTTTACCCTATTCCCTGGGGAACTCACAGGGTCTGGATGCTGAAGAAGCTCTGGGGTCACCCCAGACACTCAGCCTGCTCTGAGGTCCCCATATCACCCCACATCTGGGTCAGGGAGCCCTCAGAGAAGAGGCTACAGGGACCAGACTGTGACACCACCCCCAGCAAACCTCTCCAGAGCTGGCCCAGCATTGCCCCAGGCCCTGCAAAGGCTGCCCCAGGACACCTCCACAGACCCCCCACTCCCAGGGCTAGCCCAGGATGCCCCTTCTGAGACCCCCGGGGCTGATGCTGGACACCCCTCCAAAAACCGGCCCTGGCTGCCCCGGGACACTTCCATATCTCCCAGGGCTGTCCCGGGATGTCTACAACTTCCTGAAAGGAGGTTGTAGCCAGGTGGGGGGCAGCCTTTTCTCAGAGACAACCAGCGACAGGATGAGAAGACACAGTCTCAAGCTGCGCCAGGGAAGGGTTAGGTTGGACATCAGGAGGAATTTTTCCACAGAAAGGGTGATTAGACGTTGGAATGTGCTGCCCAGGGAGGTGGTAGAGTCACCATCCCTGGAGGTGTTCTAGGAATGACTGAACATGGCACTCAGTGCCCTAGTCTAGTTGACACGGTGACGCTCGGTCATAGGTTGGACTCGATGATCTCAGAGGTCTTTTTCAACCTAATTGACTCCGTGATTCTGTGATTCCTGTGATCTTCCCCAGCACCACCCCGGTTTGCGTGAGCTGCGCTGCCACTCGGAGCATTACGGCCGGATCGCCCCGGCACGCGGGTTTGTTCGCGCCGGGCGGGGGCGGAGGGGGGGGGGGGGGGGGGCGCCCGCCGCGGGGGGGGGGGGGGGGGGGGGGCGGCGTGGCGCGGCCGGTTCCATCGGCGCGACGAGCGCGGGGGCGCCATGAGGCGGGGCTGAGGCCGGAGCGGGAGCGGCACCGGGAGCGGCACCGGGAGCGGCACGGACACGGAGCCCGGCGGGCCCGGCCGCCGCGCCATGCG
The DNA here is from genome assembly GCF_003984885.1 of Neopelma chrysocephalum. Taxonomy (NCBI): domain Eukaryota; kingdom Metazoa; phylum Chordata; class Aves; order Passeriformes; family Pipridae; genus Neopelma; species Neopelma chrysocephalum. Next base: position 7,733,906 of record NW_020897720.1, read on the forward strand.
AGCGGGCTGAGCGGCGGGCAGCGCCGCGGCACGGCACCGAGCGCCGGGGGAGCGCCTCCCGCAGGTACGGGGTGCGGCGGCGGCCGCAGGCCCGGGCTGCGCGGACAGGGCCGGTGCCCGGGGTGGAGGCGGCGGGCAGGGCCCGGGGCCGAGGGAATGGGGAGGGCAGCGCCGGGGCAGCGGGGCGGGGAGGACGGCGGGCAGGGCCCGGAGCGATGGGGCGGATGCAGGGCTGGCGGAGTGAGCGCGGCCCGGTGCGGCGGGGGCGGCCGGGCCGGGCCCGGCCCGGTGCGCAGAGGGGGCGGATGGCCGGGGCGGGCGGGGGCGGCGGCAACTGCTCGGGACACCGAGACACCGGGGGAGCGGCCGTAAAGCGCAGCTGGGCCCGGTGCGGCCGCACGGCGGTGGGAGGAGCCACCGGTGCCCGGAGAGCCCCGCGGGGAGAAAGGCCCCCGTGGTGGGGCCTGCCCGGGGCAGCGGGGAGGGGGGCAATCCCTGCCAGCCCCCCCCTTCTCGGGGGCTCCCGCGGCCCTGGCCGGGCGGGGGTCGGCGGCTCCTGCCGAGGCTCGTGCTGTGTCCTTGCCCTGCTGCGCACCCCGGGGTGCCCCGTCCGCTGTGCCCCTGCACCCCATGAGCTGTGCAAGCCCCGGCTTGCGTGCCTGTGAGAGGGGACGGGAGGGGAAGTGGTGAAGTTCTTCGGGAAGTTGCGTTTGGGGAAGAGGTAGGAGACAAATGAACCTGAACTGCCGGGGCGGTGATGGTGGCAGTGGGACAGGCTGTGCCACCGGCCCTGCAGGGTCTGTGCTGGCAGCGTGGGCTGTGTGCGGGGCCCGTGGCAGCCCTGTCCCACGGAGGACCTGTGGGACCGGGTTGTGGGCATCTGGGATGTGCCCCCGGGTTTGCTCTCCTGGGCAGTTGAACCCCGCGGCCAGGCAGGTGCTGTCTCTCCGTGTCCCTCTTCCCACGAGCATTGCTCGGTTTTGTGCTGGTGCCTTGTCCGCCAGCTCTGCACCAGTCCTGTGCTCCAGCACAACTGGCCGTGTGTCCGCAGCTCCGGAGCTCGTCCCCGTTCTCGCCTCCTCACCGTCCTGTGCCACTGCCTCGCTCTGTCCCTCTGCCACCTGTGCTCATGTCGGCCCTGACGCCCCAGGACCTCGAGGTCCCCCTCGAGGTGGGGCCTCATGCCCCGGGGAGATGGGCAGGGTAGAGACTGGCAGGGCAGGTGGGTCCCCGGGGCCAGGCAGGAGCCCCGGGAGGAGGAGCGGCTGTCGGAGGGGAGCCGGCTGCGTCTGATGTCACTGCGGTGCATGGTGGGTAATTATGCACGTTGCAATGAAAATAATAAGGCCGGCTCCATAGTGGTGTCTAAAAATACTGCTAATGCAGAGTGCCTGCCGGGCGCCTTTGTTTGTCACCTTTGGGTGGCTGCTTTGGGGCTGGCCGGGTGGCATCACGCCCCTCAGCAGTAGGTTTGGTTTCGCAGGTGGACTGTGGCCCTTCCATGCCTCCCCGCAGTGGGAGCAGAGACAGGGCAGGCGTTGGCATGGGAGGTGAGGCAGGAGGCACCTGTGTGTGTTTGGGAGGCTCCAGTGTCACTCCCCTGCAGATGTGCAGGGAGTCTCAGCGGGGTGGCAGGGCTTTGTCCCCCCCAGCTTTGCTTGGAGCGAGTGCTCTGAGTGGTGGCTGTACTGTGTCCCAGTGACCAGCCCTGATGTCACCTGGCAGTACCAGTGTGCTGGCCTGCCCAAAGGGTTTGGGCCCTGGTGGTGTGGTCTGTCCATCACTGGCATTGTGTGGACAGGGCAAAGCTCGCTGGGCCAGGGTTTCTAGACCTGCCCCCTGGGGCTGCCTCCACAATGTGTTCTGGCATGACCAGGACTGTGGCAACTTGCTGCTTTCTGGATGAGCAAAGGCCAGGGGAGGGAGGGATACGTGCCTGGAGTGGAGGGAAATGGTGTCATAGGTACTGGGTAGCACCTGGGTGCTGGCCCAGGGCAAGGACTGCCTGGCACGCTGATCTCTGCTCCGTGGGCTCTGCCTGGCTGCTCTCTGTGCAGCTCTGGCTGCTGCTATGATCCTTCCATCTGCTGCCAGTGCTGGAAGCTCCCACTGCAGTGGAGGGAGAGGCTTGCAGGGGTGATGAGAGCCATCTAGAGCCCACCAGACTGGCAGGGTGGCAGGGCGAAAGTGGTGTGTGGCAGAGCAGCAGCAGAGAGCCTGGAAGGGCAGGAAATGGGAAGCCTGTGTACTCAGGTCTCTGTGACGAGTCTCTTCCGTTTTGTGTGTGGAGAGGTTGGAGTTGTGGTGGCTGCTCCTAGTTCTCAGTTGATGCTTCTGGTGGGCTCTGACTTCAGCTGTCAGTCATGGGAGGCTGAGCCTTGTCCCTCTTCACTGTGGAGCAAGTGGGGAGGTATCACCTTGCCTGTGTGCTGTGTTGCTTTGCCTTTAGGGTCATGGCTGTGTTTTTGGGGCCCCATGCTGGGCTCTCCCTTCACTGGAGGGGGAGAATTGTCACTGCCTCCACTCTTGCCAGGTGCTAACTCTGACCTCTGAAGCCACACATGGCAGTGGTGTTCCCTTGAGCAGTGAAACACACCGTCCTTACCTGCTGCACTGCCTGGCTCCCTTTGGTGAGTGACGAACAAGGAATGGGGAGAGGAGACTGCGAATCCCCATTGATCCGCACCGTGAAAGCTGTGTGTTTGCGTCTGCCTGCCCCGGACTGGGGCTCTGTGAGGGGAATTGATCAAGCTGTAAAACCCAGAGCCAGCTAATGAAATAGGGACTATAGATTTTTATTTTAAATGGAAGAGAGTTTACGGGAGATTTAATTATCCTTTGTTTATGGACCTGTTAGAGGAATGAAATAACAGCTGGCAGGTAGGGGCTGGGCTTCAGCTTGCAGCACTTTTCTCTCAGGTGTCTGCAGAGCTGGTCAAGTCCTGCCACCCAGGGCAGTGTGGGGAGTGATGTGAAGTCACTCGGAGCAGAGCAGGACAGGGCAAAGTCCTGCTTGTCCTGCCAGGTGTCCCTGCTTCCTGGTGGGAGCTTCTGTGCTCAAATAATGGAGGGGCTAGCCCTGGGCAGTTGGGGCTGGTGTAAGAACAGCTCTCCTTGTCCTTTGGGCTTTGTGTGGGCCTGTCCTCGCTCTGGTGGACATCAGGGAGTTCAGGAGGCTGTGTCCCTCCAGGTGTCACTTCCCGGGGCCGTGGACAGCAAGCTGTCACTGACACCCCTGTACCTGCGCAGTGTGCGGGGTTTGTAAAGCAGAGCTGCAGAGCGCTGGGACTCACTGGGCTCAGCCGTGTGTCGGACACCAGCTGTAACGCTGTCTCTACAGCCACTCCTCCCATGTGCATCCACTCCACTGTCACGTGAGCCCAGCCGCGGGCACGGCTTGGGAGGTGGTGGCAGCAAGCGGCACAGTGCTGGTTTTTGGCGGAAAAGCCTGGCTTATGAATGCTTTTAGTTTTTCATTTCTGAATCAAGGAGCCGGTGCATAGCATTTTCCCATCATCTCTTGGCTCCCTGCTTGGACCAAGCTGGAGGAACATGGTTTGTCACCTGCCCTGTGTAGGTGAATGGTTGGCCGAGGGGTTTGCTTACCCACCGGGCAGGCATAGCTCACAGGGTGCAGTCTGATGTGGCCAGAGGCTGCTAAAACATCCAAGGAAGCTGCTGGTGCTGGGGAGCCCTCCCAAAGGCCCTCTGACAGTGGTGTGCAGGAACTTGGGAGAGCCTGGCCCTGAGCCCTGCATTCACGGAGATGCACAAGGATGTTGCATGGCTCCCTGAGACAGGTCAGTTCTGGAGGGGAGCAGCGTGGATCCATGCTGTTGGCTCGCAGGGGTGTTGGGAGAAGCCAGCCTGCTGATTCTCGGGGCAGCAGAGCTGCACCATGGTGCTTATCCTTTCCTTCGCCCTTGCATCTGCAAGCATTTCAGGGTAGCAGCCATTTCCTGGAGGGCACGAGCAGCCCAGGGTGCCCCTGTCCGATATGGGGTGTTTGGGTTTTCTGGAACGGAGTGGTTTGGGAGGGCTCTACTTTGCTGCTTGCATGGCAGAGGGCAAGGCAAGCAGTGTTCCCAGCAAGCAGCACTCATGATGGGCCTTGGGAATATTATTTTCCAGCTGCAGCTTGATCCCTGGAGAGCTGGCCTCGCTGGCTGTGGAGCTGTAGCTCTGGGCTTTCCTTGGCTACTCTGGAAAGCAGGATGAAGGATTTCAGCTCGATCATACAGAGCAGAGGACTGGCCTGCAATGCTTTGTGGTAGGAGCTGCTTCCTCTTGTGTGAGCCTGTGTTGTGGTGATCCAGGCCTCCAGCACCTCTCGCTGTTGCCCCTGGAAAAGGAGGGCTCATGCTCTGATCCTTCTTCCCCCCAACCTGGCAGCACCAAGCTGTGGTCCCCTCTGGCAGGTTGTCTTTTCCCTGCTGTGCTGGTGGGGCTCCCTGGCAGCGTTTTCATTTTGAGCCAAGGGTCTTAGTTGCTTTTCTCTCCGTGCCTGCGCTTTAGGAAAGTGGTGAACAATAAAAATCCACTGGCAAGAGCTGTAGCAGAGGTCAGGCAGCTCCTGTGCCCCAGGGTGCTCTCTTGTCACCGCACAGCCGTGCTTTGTGCGCGGGGGCTGTCAGCTTGAAAGTCATGTTTTTGCTCTTAAAGCCATCCCCAGGCACTGGTGTGGGGTTCTGTGAGTGATGTACTGGGGAGATATTGCAGCAAACCTCCTTCGCATTTAGGGCAGTGGTCACTGCCTGTTTCGATGCATCTTGTAAGCAGCCTCTTGGCAAATCTTAAATCAAGGACAAAGGAGGGTAAGTGGCTGCTGAAAATCATGAATTTCTCTGAGCTCCTTTCTGAAAGTGATCGTTGCAGGTTGTCGGTGTCCCCGCAGGCTTCTTAAAATGCAAAACAAAACACCCAGCCCAACTTCCTGACTGTCACTAGTGCTTTCAAGAGACGCTTCGTTTTGCTGAGTGGTAATGAAATTGGTCTTCGCCATCCACCAGCTCCTGGCTTTGCCTTTGGAGCTCCTTTGCTGGAGCTGCTCTGCCTGAGCACAGCTGGGGAGCAGTGGGTAAGGTGTCTGGAGCCCAGCCCCTCCTGCTCTTGGCCCCTTGCTTGGCAGATGCCATTAGCACTGTCCACAGCATGTAGCAAGTGGGCTGGACTCGAAGGGATGCTTGTGGAGAGGTGGCAAGTGAGCTGGGGACTCCAGGGATGCTGTGTGGGGATGGGCTGTGGGGACTGAATCCCTGCTCCCTGGGTTGGCTCTGCCCAAGGAGAGATTGGATGTGTTTTAGCAAAGGGCTCTTTGAAATGAGAACTAAAAGGTGAAATGCAGAGAAGTATGGGGTCCTGAACTGCAAGCTCTGTTGGTAGGAAGCAAGGGGAGGACTGTGGAGGCTGCCCAGGCATTTGCTCTTCTCCCCCCACCCATGTGCAACTGAGATGTGGAACCCATTTCTTGATGCTGTTCAGCTACAGAGGTGCCTGAGCTGGACCCAGTTGCTGCACCAGCAGCCTTCTGGTCATGCTATTCAGGCTCTGCTGGTGTTTCTAGGGCAAACGAAGGAAAGTGGAGATATCTCTGTAGATTATTTACCCTGTCCTAAGGAAATGAAGGCTTGTGCAAGCTGCAAGCTTATTGTTCATTTGTGAGCATTCTCCTCTCTGCTTTGAACTTGCTGGATGGTGTCAGCTGGGGTAGGTGTTAGGTGTGTGGATGATGTCTCAGAGGTCTTGGCTTGCTACAGGCTCCGGCTCTTGGGGAGGAAGGTGCTGCTAGTTCTCCCTCTGCAGTGCAGCTCAGCCGTGCTATTAGACATCAGAGAATCCACGTGGGAGAGATCGACAGGAAACTGGGCGTTATCAGTTCCGCTGCCTGTGCAGCTACTCGCTCCTCATGTCAGCATCCTCCACTGTGTGTGTGGCTGGAGGCGTTTGATGGGAGTGCTGTCAGCCCGGGGGTGGGAGTGGGTGGCGTGTGATCAGGCGGAGGCGTCCTGCCTCCGCTGCCGGTGAACTCGGCTACACTGGGTGTGTGGAGCAGGGAGGGAGCCCCTCACTCCCCTGTCTCCACAGTGGAGAAGTGCTTCACCCTGCCAATGTGAGGGTGTCCCATGTCCTCTGGTGCTTGGATTGGGCCTTGGGTAGCATGGGGACACTCCTACTCCCCGCTCCGTGCAGCATAGGGAGCTTCTGCGTGCTTGGTGCTGGTTTCTTACCACCTTTCTCCAGGCGCTGAGAAGAAGAGAGAAGGATCTGGGGCCTCTTCATCTCCCTGGACTTGTGTGAGAGGCCAGGGAGAGCACAAAAGCGAGGCATTGGCATGTTGGGTGTTGGGGAGAGCATTGGGGGCAGAGCAAACCTCCAGTGGGAGATGTGCTCTCACCACTGGATCACCCTTGCTAATCCTGTGTCAGACCTGACCTATATATGGGGCAAAGAAGGCAGCATGCCTGCAGCAGCAGATGGTATCTTTAAGAGCCTGGGCTTGATGAGGCTTCATTCTGCTGGCCCCCAGCTCTTGGGAGGGAGAGGATGGGCCGCCCATTGGCTGCAGAGCAGCTGAGTTCAGCCTGAGCAGCCCCTGCAGGTACAGAGCTTTCTGAGGCTGCTGCCTGACACTGGGCGTCCTGCTCACCAGAGGTGTCACAGGTCTTGGTGGCTGGGCTGGGGCCCCTTGTCCTGGCCCAGATGCACTGACCAGTGTCTGTGGCCAGCCTTGCTGTAGCATCGCTTGGGCTCCTCAAGTGGCTCTTCAGGCAGAGCTTTGCACCTGGAGCACTGTGATGTTGGTGGCTGTGTCCCTGAGACAGCGAAGGGCAGGGTGGGCTGAGCCACTTCCACATGCCCTGGCCCTGGAGCTGCATGTGCAGTGCCCTGTCCATGCTGGCAGTGTGGCCGTGTCACAGGAATGATCCAGCCTGGCTGGGCAGGGAGCAGGAGCAGCATGTGAGCTCTGCTCCATCGATGGCTTCTCCCAGCGCTGTCCTGAGGACATCGATAGCTGCTGGCCACGGGGGAGCTGGTGACGCTGGAGCGGGTCCGCAGGGAGTGTCTGCACAGATATCCACCATCTGTGGCCTCTGCCTGCTGCCGGTGCTCTGTCCAGGATCAGGCTGTGTCCTGGCAGCCTTGTGAAGGTGCAGTGCTGCCTCTGCTCACAAACAGTGGCAAGGTCAAAGGGCAGAGTGCTGTTTTCCTTCTCTTCCCTCTAGTCCCCAAATCTTGGACCAAAGAGGCTGTAATAGAGCAGACCTGGAGGGTGGTTGTTCAGATCTGGGCTGATTCAGTCCTTTGGCTGTTCCTCCTGAGGTGCCTGTGTGAGCGCATGGATCTGACTCCATCATAGGTCTGCCCCACTGTGCTGCCTTCCTGTCCTGTGTCCCCTACTATGGGGACAGAAGCAGTTGGCCATGGTGCCATTGACAGACGTGGTAGAGGGAGCTTGCCCCTGGATCCTCCATGTCCTGGGAGGTCCTTGAGCCTGGTGTGGTTCCTCCTGTGTTCGTGGATTTGAGGTGAGGGGGTAAGAGCTGTCAAACTGGCCTTGAGAGGGGCCTGGAGGGATCTAGGCACAGGGCTGGGATGGGGCAAAGCTGAATCCAACTGCTCATCGCAGTGATGAGCTACTGAATTGTTAAATCATTGAGCTGAGGTCTTCTTTGAAAGGGGTGATGCTACAAATTAATTAGCTCCCTTTTGGTTGTTAGCACTTTAAAACCCAGCTGTCAGGGGAAGGCTGGTTTATAGGCATTACATCAGGGCTGCCGGCTGGCTCGCTCGCCTACCTGGGAATTTCTAAGTGTGCGTTGTAACCGGGGGAAATTTGGCTCGGCTGCAGCATCTGCCTCTCAGTGAAGCTGCTGTGATGCACTGCCCTGAGCAGGGGGGTCTGACTGGCGCTGAGCGGGGCTCTGGGGGCACGCGGGGAGCTGCTGGCTTGTCTTGGTGAGCGGCCCTCGAGGAGCCGGCGACTCGGCCTCCCAAGCTGCCAGGGAACCGGGGGCTCAGCCTCCTGGTGTGTGGTTCCCAGGCAGCCGGTGGCACAGCCTCCCGTTGTAAGGCTCCTGGGAGCTGGTGGCTCGGCCTCTCAGCATACAGCTCCCAGCGTTAGCCACCAGCGAGGGGACTTGCTCAGGTGAGCTGCAGGTGTGTAGGAGATGGTCGAAGTAGTTCCTGCTCCTTGTTTAATAAGTGTGAGAGAGTAGGAGGCTTTTCTAAAGCAAAAGGGGCTTTTCTAGTGCATAGAAGCTTGTACAGGGTGAGACGTCCTGGCAGAGCTGTGGGTGCGGGCAAGGGGTTGATGTGTAGAGCGGGAGGGGAGCAGCTCGTCCGTGCTCCCGTCCCAGTGGGGGAGGTGGCGGGGGGCCGATCTCCTGCTTCCCCATCCCCTTGCCCGGACTTTTCCGCCCATCTGGCAGCGGGAGCGCGGCGATGCCCGGGCACACGGTGCTGCCGTCCCCGCTACTGACCGGACTCACGGGGCTGGGGCCCGGGGGAACACAGCCGCAGGTAAGATGCCCCCAGCCGTGGGGGCTGTCCCGGCGGGGTGAGGTGGCTGGGGCCGGGCCCCCTGAGGAGGGCAGCGGGTGCCCGGTGCCCTCGTTCCGGGCCCGACCCGGTGGTCCCGGGCGGGGGTCGCTGCCCCGCGTGGCGGCCCCGCGCTCCAAGATGGCTGCGGACCGTGACACGCCTGGTCACGTGGGACGCGCGCGCGCCGCGCCGCCTCCCCCCCCCCGGTGCCCCCGGTCCCCCCCCGCCCCCGCGCGCGCCCCCGGTGCCCCCGAGCGCTGGCATCGGCCCGGCGCGTCCCGCCGGCTCTTAAAGGGACACGCACTCGCCGCGGCCGCCCCGCGCCGCGCAAAACAAAGAGGCACCGGAAACAGCGGCGGCGGGGAGGGGGCCGGCCCGGCGGGAGGCGGGCGGGAGGGAGGGAGGGGAGGGCCGGCGGCGGGCCGGCGGGGGGGGCAGGCCCGGGCCCGGCGTCGGCGAACAAAGAGCGGCGGGAGGGAGGGGGCGGGGGCGCCGCGGCGGCACCGGAGCGGCGGCCCAGGCCATCGGTGCAGGTACGTGCGGGCCGGGGGGGGGCGTGAGCGGGCGGGGGCGGGGGCCGCCCCCTGGACCCTCGGCGGCACCTGCCCCGGGCGGCGGCGGCGGGGCCCGGCGGCCGCCTTTGTTATTGCTTTTGTTTGGCGCCGAGCACATGGCCCCGGAGCGGCCGCTCTTAAAGCCACAGCTCCGCGCCCGCACCGACACCGGCACCGGCGGGGCTCTGCGGCGGGAGCCGCGGCCCGGGGTGCGCTGCCGGGGGCCGGTGGCCGCGATGCCTCCCCGGGGTGCTGCACGGCGGGGCGCCCCGTCGGTGCGCTCCGGGATGCGCCGCTCGCTCCGCCGCGTGTCGCCGTCCCGGAGATCCGGGAGCCGAGCTCGGGTCGGGTTTGATGTCGGGGTCGGCCTTCCGAAGGGGCTGCCGGTGCGGCGGGGCCACCGGTGACCCCGCTCCCGGGGGAGCGGCGGGGAAGGGGATTCGGGGGAGCTGGGGGTGCCGGGACGGAGCCGGCGGCGGGTTGGCAGCACCGTCGGGGCGGGCGGCTCCCCCGGCAGCCCCGGAGCCCGGCTCTGCCCGAGCAGATGGCACCGGGCGTGAGCGCTGGCGCGCTGCTAACTTTGTTCTCGGCGGGGCCCGGGAGTCGCCTCCCTCCGCCCCTCCGAAGGGCTGCGGGGATCGCGGTGCCCTTCGGTGTGGGGCTGCGGTGGCCTCCGCGGGGTCACGGCCACCCTGCCCGGGGTGGCCGCTGGCTCCCAGCCACGAGTGCGACGGAGAGAGCCGGGTGTGCCCGCGTGGGGCAAGAGGGTGGGTGCCTTGGGGGTGCTGGTTGTGGCAGGACGGGGGCCGGGCCACCACCGTGTCCGCGAGTCGGGGATGTCCCGCCTCGAGGTGCCGTCCTGGGGTGCTGGGAGCCCAGGCAGCCCCCACTGCTCCGGAGGTCCCGCGAACAGGCGAGTCCCTGTGTGGCTTCAGTGTGCCTCTGCGGAAGCACTGCCCATCCCGAAGCCCATCCCTGTGGTGTCTGGTCTAGAAGGTGCCTGCCGGGTCACGCAGGGCCTTGGTACCACGTGTGCTCCGAGAGTGAGGATGTGGAACTGGAAGCGGTAACAGCTCAGGGAGGCTTCTGGGGAGTGGGCTTAAACCTGGCCTGCTGCTGTGCCCCGGCCTCCAGCCCACACAGGGGAACACGGCAGCCGAGCAGAGCCTTGAGGGGGACAGAATAAACCCCCCGTGGGGCAGACCCCCCTGCTCTGGCAGACCCCCCTTCCCTGGCAGCAGTCACAGACAGGTTCCTTGGGGTTCAGCCTGTGGCTTTTGCTTGTTTTTCCTTATTCCTCTCAAAACAAAGAGAGAAATTTGCTTTCAGCTTTTACAGTAGTGTAGTAGATGGAAGTGAGGTTAAGAAGAGACCTGTGTGTGGCACAGAGCTCGCCCTGGTGACATATCACTGTGCTTGCCGATGCCCATCACCCAAAAGTGACATTGCAGCTTCTCGCTGCTGGGCTGAGACCCCCTCTCAGCCTTGTCCTGGGGCTGAGCAGTGTTCCCCAGGCTTCAGGTGCCCTTCTTGCCCCCAGTGTGCCTTTGCCATGGGCACTGAGGAGGAGGTGGGGCTGAAGGAGCTGGTTTGGGAGGGCACCAGCCTGCAGGCGAGCTGGATTTAGGGGCAGGTGGGATGCAGTGCCAAGGCCAGGGCTGCTTCCGCTTGCTGGCTGCGACTGTGGAGGCTGAAGGAAGCTGGGCAGTGGGAGGGTGCCCAGGGAGGGTGTTGGACACACATGGAGCCATGGAAGGCCCTTTTGGGACTCTGGAAACCAGAGCCTGGGGAAGCACAGTCCCACGTGCAGATGTCTCCTCTGTGCAGTGCCAAGCTTCACTGAGACTGGGGGGACTGAACTGTGTGGTGGGAGGGGGCTCTGATATGAGGACACCAGCCAGCCTGGGTGCGGGAGGGGGGATGGGGCAGGGCCAGGGCTCTCTTCCCAGTCCGCCTGCCTGTGTTCCCACTGTCCCACTGCATCTGGAAGCAGCTGGAGAAGCAGAGCTGCCTGCCTGGCTTTGACACAGCCCATACCTGTCCCCTGCTCCACAGGGATGTGTGGCTGTGCCCTGTGTGCAGCAGGGAGTTGAGGTGCACAGCCCTGACACAGCAGGGCCGTGAGCCCCGCTGCCCTCACCAGCCCCTGCGCCTGCCACCAGGGCAGCAGTGTCACTCCAGAGTAGGATGTGCAGGAGTCCAGCAATAGAGAGCAGCCCCCAGACCAGCACTGGAGCCTATCTTGGCCAAGGACATGCTGGAAACCCCCCACGCCATTGCTCAGGCTCCCCATTGGCCATCGAGCAGCCGGGATGCTGCCACAGCCGCAGGGCCCTTCACTACTTGCTTTTCTCTGTGCCAAAAACAAGTGCTTCTCTCTCACTCTGTGTCAGTGTTGTACATGGGGGGGTAGCTCTGGCCATGCAGGGGAGGGACAGTAATGGGGGGATGGGGTGGAGATGGGCTCTTCCTATCCCCCTCAGAGCTGTATCCAGTTCCAGGAGAGGGGGTGGGTGCAGCAGCAAGAGCTCCAGCCATTGGCATCACGATCCCTTTGGGGAGGGAGCAGCAGGGTGAGCTGTGGGGGGACAGTGGCGCTGGGCTGGCTCAGTGTCACTTGTGCAGGTCTCTGGGCATGAAAAGGGTGGTGTGACTCCCAGCATTTAGGGGCACAGCAGGGGCCAAGCAGGCTGCAATTCCTCTCCCTCCCCTTCTAGCATGTCTGTGGGTGCAGTGGCTGCCCCAGCCCTGCTCAGTGCCTCCTTTCTTCCCTCTCCCAAAGCAGATGGTGAGGGAGTGAGCTGGGGTGGTGCTGTGCTGGCTTGGGGCATGGGGAGGACTGGGGGCTCCTGCAGCCCTGTGCAGCCCCAGGGGTTAAGGTGCCGTGACCCGGCTGTCCTTCTCACAGGATCCAAGGTGCTGGTGTCTTTCCCTGCCTGGAGCCTGAGGTCCCGCGTGCCCATCCGCCTCCCGACGTCACCAATGCGACCATGGGAACTGGCAGTGAATAGGCGGCCGCCCTCTGCCCCTTTTGCCCAGCGTCATTTCTCGGGGGGACCCTGCAGCAGCCCCGACCACCTCCGGCGAAGGTACGGGGTGCAGTGCGGAGCCCTGTCCCCCACGGCGTGTGGGGACGCAGGGTTGGTTCTCTGGCCCTGTTGGGGCAAGGCACCGGCTCCCAGGCGACTTGGGGGGAGATTGACAGGGAAGCACATCCACCTGGCCTGGCTGAGGGGTCCCTGGGGAGCAGGGGTCCTTTTTGTGCTGCGGACACTGAGAGGGCACTCGCAGAGTGAGCAGAGAAGCTGGTTCTGGAGCTGCCCAGCCTGATGTGGCCTGGCACAATGCCCTGAGCATCTCGCCCTGGGCACTGGGCTGGCACTGACCCACCTGTAGCCACCCTGCCCGGGGCTGCGGTGCCCCTGGCCTGGGGGGTCACTCCTGCTCTGTTTCTCTCCTGCGGTGGCCCCGCAGCCCCCCTGCCAGGCGTCAGTGGGGACGACGTGACAGACCTCTGGCAACCCTGCTGGGCCAGGATGAGCCCCAGCTGCACCCTGCCTTCCCCCAGCAGCCGCACATCCCTGTAGATGAGCCCCGTGCCTACGCTCTTCCCAGCACGCCGCCACGAATGCTTCACCCAGCCGCTCACCCGCCCCACCAGAACCCATTCATGGTGGATCTGCATGACCAGGTAGGTACTGCAGCCCCAACCCCACTCCTAAGTGTGGCCCTGGACTGGTGTCTGGGATGGTGACATGTCCCTGAGTCCCCTCTGGCCACTTGCTGCTGGGAGCACCCAGCCCTGAGCCTGTTGGTGCTCTTGTCCTCTGAGCACTTAAATCCTGGGGTCCCTGTACCAGCTTGGGTGTGGCCAGGGTTGTCCCTGCTCCCAGGGACTGGGGATAGTCCCCTTGCAGGATTGTTCATGTTACAACTGTCAGTGTCATCTATGGTGGCAGTGCTGGCTTGGAGGCTGTGCCAGCTTGTCTGTGGGGAGCAAAGAGGGGTCCAAAACTCCCTGAAACTGAGCCTGCGCTCAGCCCCCTTCTCTGGCCACCACCAGTGGGACAGAGGTGCCAGGTGTTGTGTTCCAGTGCTGGGTGCTCAACACCTTGATGCCACCCTGTCATGATGGGGGCAGCTCAGCCAGTGCTGTATCCTGACAGTGCCCTTGGCGCCTCATTCTCAGGTGCACCAGGGACCTGTCCCTCTCTCCTACACGGTTACCACTGTCACAACGCAAGGCTTCCCCATCCACGCTGGCCAGCACATCCCTGGGTGCAGCACCCAGCAGCTCCCAGCATGCTCAGTGATGTTCAGTGGACAGCACTACCCGCTCTGCTGCCTCCCACCCCCGGTGAGTCATGGCAGGGGACACCTGGGGACAGCCTGGACCGTGAGTGCCCAGAGGTTGTGTGGATACTCAGGCCCACTGGAGTGCAAGTTTCTGAGGGCACAGGGTCTGTTGGAGACCCTGGGGAGGGGGCAGAGGTGTCTGACTCTGTTTTTTCTCTCTGTTTCTCCCCACAGCTGATTCAGGCATGTGCCATGCAACAGCTTCCCGTCTCCTACCAGACATTCCCCCCCATCATCTCCAGCGACCATTACATCCTGCACCCACCCCCGCCGCCAGTGCCCCCTCACCAGCCGCCCCACATGGCCCCCCTGGGGCAGTTTGTACCTCTCCAAGCCCAGCATCCACGCATGGTGAGTTGGGGACATGATGCGCCCAACGAAAACCACCTTGGGTCTTGTCCTTCTGCAGCTCCTGTGGGTTTGAGCTGGGGGTGGTGGGTGAGGGTGCCCAGGGTCCTCCTAGTGTTGGGGAGGTGTAATATGGGATGCTTCTCCCAGCCTAACTGTTTCCCCCACAGCCTCTGCAGAGGATAGACAATGACGTGGACCTGCGAGGGGAGCAGCACCCCATCGCGGGCTTCACGTACCCCCCGTCTCACCACGCCCCCACGCTGTCGCCCTCCATGCCGCTGCATTACCTCCCCCACGACCCGCTGCACCAAGAACTGCCATTTGGCGTGGTGAGTCTCTGTCTTGTGGAGGGGTTGGGGACACTGTGGGGCTGGCACAGCCCTGAGTGCCCTGTCTCTCCCTGCAGCCATACCCCCACATGATGCCCCGGCGGCTGAACACCCAGCGGTACCGTCTGCAACAGGCGCTGCCCCCACCGCCACCCCCTCCACCGCCGCCCCCCTACTATCCGAGCTTCCTGCCCTATTTCCTGTGAGTACCGAGGGATTATGGTGTAGGGCAGGGGTGGTGCTGTGGATGGGGCACACAGTAACACAGTGTTGGCACAGGTGGCTCTGCCCCCATGGGGATGCCAGGGCGGAGGTTGGGGTTTGTGGCCCCACACCGACTGTCCCATCCTTCCCCCCAGCTCTATGCTTCCTGTGTCGCCGACAGCCGTGGGGCCCACGATCAGCCTAGACCTGGATGTGGATGATGTGGAGATGGAGAATTACGAGGTGTGTAGGCTCAGCTTCCCCACAGGATGATGGGATGAGGGAGGTGGGGGGTGTGGTGGAGGGGAGAGCCTGGAGAGGTGCTGTGCTGGGACATCAGATGAGCTAAGCCGGCCGCTGCATCTCCTTCCAGGCACTGCTGAACTTGGCTGAGCGGCTGGGGGAGGCCAAGCCACGGGGACTCACCAAAGCAGACATCGAGCACCTCCCGTCCTACCGCTTCAACCCTGAGAGCCACCAGTCCGAGCAGACCCTGTGAGTGAGCCCAGGTTGCACATGGGGGGCCTGTTGAGGTGCTGGGGGCCATGGCTGGTGGTGGGGCCGTGACTGGAGGAGGTGGGGCTCTACTAATGGCTGCTTCCCCCAGGTGCGTTGTGTGCTTCAGCGACTTCGAGGCCCGGCAGCTTCTCCGCGTCCTGCCCTGCAACCACGAGTTCCACGCCAAGTGTGTCGACAAATGGTTAAAGGTACTGCGTGTGCCCTCTGCGGGGAGCGTGGTGGCTTCTTGGAGTGCTGTGGGTGCTGGGTGCTGCCTTTTGGGTGGCCTTAGTGCCCTGCAGCACAGGATGGATGCACTGGGAGTTGGGGTCAAGCACTGTGCCAGGCTGGATAAGGGAGTCCCAGGATGTGGTTCCAGCCCTTGCCAGTGGGGTGTGGGTGCAGCTGGTGCCATGGGGTGCCCGCTCACTTGCCCTTGTCTCTGGTTGCCTGCAGGCGAACCGCACGTGCCCGATCTGCCGGGCGGACGCGTCGGAGGTGCAGCGGGAGGCGGACTGAAGCTGGCGGGCGCTGTGCCGCACAATTCGCTAGAGGATGAGGTCGCTGGGCTGGGGCGAGGGCCGCTGCCCGCTGCTGGGGCCTGACCCTGCGCTTACCCCCTTCCCCAAAGCCTCTCCTCGGATGTGGTGAGCATTGAGCAGTCCGGGCTCCCGGCCAGCCCTCCTCCTCCCCGCTGGGGCACGGACTCGGCCGGACGCCTGCCCGCTGCGCTCCCAGGGCCCCGAATCGTGTTGTGCTGGAGGCGGGAGGCGCGTGGCCGTGCCCTCCGCGCTCCAAAGACGCTGTTGTTGCTCCATCACTTTTCCAGGTCTTTGTACTCCGCTAGGGAATTAGTGGTTTTTCCCTTTGTCACTATTTTTTTTTTACGATAGTTTTTTTTTTTCCTGTTTCCATTTCTGTCACGATTTTGGTTCCGTGGCCGTTTGCCCCAGGGGCGCGCAGGCAGCTCCTCCCCTCGGCGTTGCTCGAGGAGGACACAGGGAGGAGAGAGGAGGGAGCGCCGCAGGTTTGATGCTGGCGGCACCCCGAGCCAAGCGGAAGGCCCCGGGACGTCCAGAGGAGGTGTGGCCAAGGTGGGACACCAGCAACCCTGCGGCATGGCTGGGGCAGGAAGGCAGGAATGCTTCTGTCCCTGCTCTCACATGCAGCCCGGCTCAGCCCCTTTCCTGCCTCAGGTGCCCTAGGGAGCCCCGGAGGGTTATGGCTGCTTGGGGTCTTTCACCAGTGGGAGGACGGTGCTGTCATGGCCCTGGCCCCTCTCCCTATTCATTCCCCCGTGCCTGGCAGCTCCCGGGGCTGAGTCATGTGGCATCCCATGAGGCAGCCAGGCCTGAGGAGGGATGTCAGCCCCGCATTCCCGTGGCCATGGGCATGTGGTGTCCCCGGTGTGCTGCCTGGCCCCCAGCTCCTGCTCTCGTTTCTCTGTCCCGACAATGTAAATCAAGGTAGCCCCGTGCCCTGTCCTGCTGGCTGGACGGCGTGGCGCGGTGTCCCTGGCCGGTGGGCAGCAGGGGCCAGCTGGACTGCGGCGGGTGCCCCCCCAGCCCCCGGAGCAGGGAGTTTTATTCATAACCTCGTGGTGTATTTTCAGTGCTAGCCTGGCCCTGCCCTGGCTGGCGCTGGGGGAGCTGTGAGCAGCCCCCCGCTGCCATATCCCCCTGCCCGTGCAGGGCTGGGCGACGGGGCTGGAGGAGAAGCTGCCACACTGCCACCCGGCTCCGTCAATCCCGCGTGGCCGTTGTTTTGCATGATTAATTAGCGAGGAGGGTGACGGGAGGCGGTGGCTGGGGTGGTGGTGAGAGCACCGCCCTCCCCTTGCGGCGCGTCGCTGACGCCTGGGAGCCTCCGAGCGGACGCCAGCCCTATGTAAATGTTCACAAATATGCATGCATGTCTGACCAGCTTGGAACGTGGTCTTGGCTACGTCTAGCCGGCTGTGGGGTGAGGGGGGTGGGGAGAGGGGTTTTTGTGCTCAGCTGATACTGCCATGCACTGTACTGCACATGTCCGCAACGCCACAGCAGGACCGTGAGACTTTCAGGGCCGTCCCTGCGGGGTCCGTGCCCCTCCGGGCGGGAGGCGGCGGCGGGGGTGGGGGGCGCCCGCGGTGGTGGCGTGTGCAGGGGGCCGGGCTGGGAGGGGGCCGCTCCCCGCGGGGCGGGGGGCAGGCACGGGGCTGGCCCTCGGCCGGGTGCGAGGCGAGGGGCCGCGCCCGGCACGTGGGTGGGCACGACGGTGCCTGCAGGGCAGTGCCAGCCACCGGTGGGGCCGGCCCTGATCACTGCCTGGTTGGGCACGGGGCCGGCGAGCGGCGTGGGGCGACAGGCCAGTCCCCTCGCTGCCCTTTCCCATTTCTCCAGCGGCCACGCTCCAGGGGGAGCGTCGAGGCCGAGGGTCCCGGCCTGGCGCCACCAGCTCCACCGGGCACCGCTGGGCTCGGTGCCCCTTGAGCAGGACCCCGGCCCCCTCCCCGTCCCTCACTCAGTGACAGATAACCAAAGGAGTCCCCGTGCGCGCCCCCGGAGACGCCCCCCTCCTCCCCTCCCGCCCTCGCGGTGCCCAGGGAGCCAGGAAAGCCTTACGGTCCTTTGACGGCGACTCGAAAGCTCACAGCTCGTGTGCTGCAGAATTTATTCCAATGAGCAGCTAAAAGTATCATTTAAAAAAAATAACAAAAAGAAAAAATGACAAAAAAAATACTAAAAACAATTATTTAGGGTGTTTGTGATTGCTGACTGCGCTGTAGATACCACTGTTTACCAATGAATTCCTGTGGTGGGATAGTGGACTGTTTACTGTTCTATTATACCAGTCCCCGGGCCCTCCGGTGGGACCCCCGCGGCCCCCGCGGCTCCCCGGAAGGTGCTAGGACGTGTGTTCTGTGTTAGAAAGTTTTTATATATATATATATATATATATATAAATATATATATATAATTTTTTTTGCTCTGTTACTTGCACATTTTACAGTTACCTCATTTTTCCCATGTATGTATTTGAAAAAAGGCTAATATATAGAAAAAAAAGGTTCTTAAAGCTCTAAAAGTGTTTGTTTTTTTCCATTCCATTGGAATCATATTGGTTTTGTAGCATTTAACATAACTAGTATGTTGTATTATATATATGTGTATTATACTGATTGAAATTTTTAACAGATTTGTACTTTTTTTAAAATGAAAGTTGCTAGTTCTGCTTGACCAAGTAGTGCAATCATTATTTTTTTTAATGTTGTGGCTGATTTTGAGAGGGATATTCACTAATAAATGTATGATGTATACCAACATGCTGTGCCCAGCTCTTGTGTCTGTGGGGGCTTCAGAAGGGATGGGGTCCCCTGGCTGTTGCTGCACAGCTGTGTGGAGGTGCAGCAGCTGGAAGAGCCCCAGAGAGGGGCTTGGAGGAGAGTCCAGGGGAGCCTGAGGGAGGGAGCAAGAGCTGATACCCACCAAACGATGCCATTCCCAAGGCTGGAATGGGAACAGCAATGTGTGCTGGCAGCCCAGAAAGCCAACTGTGTCCTGGGCTGCATCCAGAGCAGTGTGGGCAGCAGGGCAAGGGAGGGGATTCTGCTCTTCTGCTCCACTCTGGTGAGACCTGACCTGGAGTGCTGCATCCAGCTCTGGGGTCCCCTACATAAGGACACAGAGCCCTTGGGAGCATGGAGTAGATAAGGTGACAAGCACCTCCCCTGTGGAGTCAGCCTGAGAAAGTTGTGGTGGTTCAGCCTGGAGAAGGTTGTGTGGAGAACTCAGCCCCTTCCAGTATCTGAGGGAGCTACAAGGAAGCCAGAGAGCGACTCTTCATCAGGAGTGGTAGCGATAGGACAATGCAGAATGGGTTCAAACTGAGAAAGAGTAGGTTTAAATTAGATAGAAGTAAAAAATTCTTCCCTGTGAGGGTGAGAGTTGTGGCTGCCCCATCCCTCAAAGTGTTCAAGGCCAAGTTGGACAGGGTTTGGAGCAACCTGGTCTACTGGAAGGTGTCCCTGCCCAGGGCAGAGGGTTGGAACGGGATGATCTTTGAGATCCAACTCAAACCATTCTGTGATTCTGTGAGCTTGGCTACCTGTCCAGAACAGGTGGGTAGGGAAGGAACAAGTTCCTACCACTCCCCCTGTGGGCAGGAGCTGATGGCACTGCTCCACAGCCATGACCAAGCCTCTGGCAGGGAACAGAGCCCTACACCCACCCTCAGATCTTTCACCCCCCTCCCACTTGCTCCTGGAGAGTAGACCCAGCCCTTAGAGCTCAGGGCCAGCTCCCTCCCTCCCTCCCAGCCTCAGCCCTGAGCCGATGCCACAGGAGGCAGGAGAGGAGCACCTCAGCCCTGCCATGGCCCACAGTGGGCACACTCGTCTCACACAGCACCTCCCGCTGGCACAAAAGCACCAGTTCAAGGCCAGAAGCTGAGTGCACCCACAGTTCCATGAGCCACAATGCCCAGAGCAGCTGACCCCCCTCCCCAGGGCACAGGCAGAAAGCATGGGCACAGACGTGCTAGAGGCAGAGTTTATTACACTACGCAGGCTAAGAACCCTGGGCAAGACCCCACACGGGTAAGAATCGAACCAGCTCTTTATCAAAAAGTTAATACTATAGTCAACCCCATTCTCCTTTGGTCATTACAAAGCAAGAGAAATATTAAAGAACAGTATTTATACAGAGAGGGAAGCTGAAGAGATTCTGTCCAGCCCTTTCCCCCCACCCCACTCCCAGCACATTCCGGTGCTCGGTCGTGTGTCCCTCAGGAGCAGCAGAGTATCAAATCTTCACGCGATGTCAGGTTGTCGGGGTTTTATTATTATTGTCATCAATAAAAGCAGTAATTACCAAGAGCTGCCATTCCTGTTCCTCCCCAGGGAAGGTGGAGGGGCAACACCAGCTTCCCCTCTCTGCCCCCCCGGTGCAGGGGATGGCCGTGCGCACGCGTCCTCTCGCCAGCGCACACACGCAGCACAGCTGGCACGGGCCATGTGGTCTCTGATCCCTCGTTTGTACGCAGTCTTTTAAAAAAAATATTGTATTATAATAATAATATGAATTTCTCTTTCCATTTTGTGTCTTCTGGAAAAAAAAACCAAAAACAAAACAAACAAAAAAAAAACCAAAAAAAAAAAACCAAAAGAACCAAAAACAAAACCAAAAGAAGTGTCAATCGTCCGTAAGGTCCTGCACAAAGAGGACTTCCGTGTGGCTGAGTCCGGCCTCCTGCAGCGTGGGGGGGTTGGGCCACTCCTCTGTAGGGAGGCAGGGCAGGACACGGCGAGGGAAGTTGGCCTCAATCTGGAACTTCTCAGGGCTTTCTTTCAAGGAGAACAGGAAGTCGTGGATCACCTGGGAAAGAAGCACAGAAATAATTGCCAGCTGGTGGAGCAGTGACACAGCCACACGGAATCCCTGGAATCCCTGGCATCTCGCAGGAGAGTGTTACCAAATTTGCACCATCACTGCATTGTAGACGTGAGACAGCCATTTCCTTGGCACATTTGAAACTGGACTTGTCACAGAGCACCTGCGAAGTGCAGATACTGTTTCTAACTTTTCCTACACCATTATTTAATAAGGAGCAATGGAATAATAGAACGTTATGTGTTGGAAGGGACCTTAAAGATCATCTAGTTTCACCTCACCACCATAAGCAGGGACACCTTCCACTAGAAGTCTCAGCTTTTAGGGAGAAGGAAAAAGTTTCTTCCACTTTTTCATCTCTCCCAGGCTGGTGGGACTAGGCCCCACGACACCCCTCCTTACCCAGGAGCAGCTGTGCCTGCTAAGGCTCTCAGCAAAGGTCACCATTTGTCACAGTGCAGGGGAACCAAAGCTTTGTTGAGCCACATGGAAGTCTGTAGAGCCCCTCCCTCTGGAATGCTCATCAACTCTGCCCCAAGCTCACCGTCAGGGACTGTGTGAAGTGGAATCGCCGCTCCACTCTGGAATCGTTAGGCAGCTTGAAAATGATCTTGACGCTCTCTGGGTCATCGGGATGCGGCTCGGGAGGAAGGCATTCTGACTTCCGCTCCTTCTCCTCCTGCAGCGTCTGCAAAGCAAGGAGGGAGCAGGAGCAATGGCCGTGCACTGAACTGACCTTTATGCCCATCCCCTGCAGCAGAGCTGCTCCAGGAGGCTCAAGGGACATTCGAGCCCTGCACAAGGCCAGCAGCTGCGATGTGACAAGCAATTCCTCCTGCAGGGCACAGCAGCCTCTCCAGCAGCCCCTCTGCTCTCACCTGTCGCCGCCTCTCCTCTGCTAGTTTTTGCTGCTGCACTTCCTCCTCTTTCTTCTTCTTCCTCTCCCGTTCCTCCTTCTTCTTGCGCTCCTTTTCCTGGTCCGCACGTAAGGATGCCAGATATGCCTCGTCCTGCTGCTGCCTCAGGACTTGGGTTTGGTTCCTCTCTTCCCTGCAAACGTGAGTGGGAAGGGGTCAGGGCTAATGGGCCCTAAAGTGAGGGCTTGGTTGGCTGAGGGTAGACCCGAGGGTGCAGGGACAGCCTCAAACTCGTAGGAGCACACAGCAAGTAATGACTCGGAGTACCATGAGCTCCCAAAAGGCAGAGCTGGGTCCTCACGGTCCCTCACACACAAACTGTTTCCCCAGGGCGGGTGGAACTGAACTCAAAATGCTTCTCAGCCACTGCGGCTCAACAGAGCTGACAGACAGTACAAAAGCAGTGCCCAGGATTTCTGCCTCATACTTGAGACTCTTCCGAGTTTTATCTCCTTCAGGTAATTCCTTGCACATTTCAGGAACCAGAAAACGTGTTACCAGGTTCCCACAGAGACCGTGGGGCAGAGGAGGAGCAGACGGAAGGTGGGATCCTACTTGGACGCAGTCTGCACATCCCCAAAAGTCACGAGGGGCTTGTGAGGCCCCTAGAAAAGCAGCCTGAGTTCATTACAGACAGTCCAGGCAGCAGCACACACTTACCAACCAGCTGCAGACACCAGCTCTCCTGCCTGCAATGCCTTTGCTCCCACTTGGATCCTACTGGCTACTGTCCAAGCTCTCCCTGCAAGGCTCCAGCACAGCAAAGGTGTGCCCCAACTGCAGAGAACAGAGCACTCACACCCACCTTTCAGTGGTAGGACTGTGTACACAACACATCCATCTCCCTGTCTATAGGATGGCCTGAATTTATGGACTGATGATCACACTGGGAAGAGGAAAGCCAGGGGCCGTGTTACAGATCAGGAGATGCTGATCTATGTGCCTACACATGGTGTCTGGCAGGAGGAAGGGGACAGGGCAGAGCCTGCCTCAACAAGGTCTGCATGACTGGAGCTCAGGTTCCATCCTACCTTTCCAGGCGTTCAGACACCAGGTACGTCTGGTTGGCATCCATGATGAACATCAGCTGGTTGATGAGGTCATCAGCCTGGATGAGACCTTCCAGTCGCCCAACCACGGTCATCCTGCGATCCTTCAGCATGATCACGGCCAGGAATGGGTATGTGTTCTCCCGCAGGGCCTGGGACACTGGGAACAGCCACAAACATCACTGCCCCCTCCAGAAGGGTCAGCAAGGGGTACAGCACAAATTCTTCCCATCACCACGGGCCAAGGAAAGCAGCTTCCACAGACACTCTCTCCTCCAAGGCAGAAAAGGCCTCAGGCTCTGTTTTGTCAAACTAAACCCTATCAATCAGCAAAGGGAGGAAGTGCCTTGGAACATAGGGACTGAGGGGAAAAAACAAGCTTTCAAGTAACCAAAAAGGCACTTTAACTCAAGCAGGAAGGAAATAAATGGCTCTGAATGTCCATTCAGAATGGGACAAAGCCTTGGATTTAAATGGCAGGAAGAGAAACACAGGTCAGACACAAGGAAGCGCTTGCTAAGGTGATTAGGGATGGCTGGACTTAGGAAGATACTGTTGTGGGGAAGATGGCAATGTCCATTCTGGACATTTCTGAACAAACTTAGGTTGGTTTTCTTGAAGCCAGGCTCTGTCTGAAAGAGGGAAAGGAGCAGATTGAGGGCTTTAAATTATTGCTCATGTATGGTTGCTGATCCCTTACTTAAAGCACACATTTATGAGCCATCGTCACCAATGGAGTCCTCCAAAGGAAATCGGGGCACCCCACAATCCCTTCCAGCTCTGCTTTCCAGACCGCGACTCCAAAGCACTGCAGCAACGCAACAGCAGTAAGTCAAAGACTATCTCCACAGAGAGCCATTCTCTCTAGGTGCCAATAGCTGGGAGCTGAACTGTGGAGCCAAGAGTGACCCAGATCTAGTCCAGAACTCCTGCACCCCCTGCCATGAAACAGGAAGAGTGGAAGGGACACAGGAGGCAAGAAGAGAACTTTGGGAAAAGACTCCAATTACAGCAAAACCTTACTAAAATGCTGCTAGGCCAGGCACCAACAGCTCTAGAAAGACTGAAAGGATCTCACTGTGGACTTTGGAGGAGACACAGAGACTGGACATGAAGGTGACTGTCTCAGAAAGAGAAAGAATACACCTAACAAGTTCGTCCTGGCCTCAGGCATCACAGGAGTCAGTGCTAAGGACACAGCTAGTGGGATATTTGTTTCTGCACTCAGTTTATCCCCAGCACACACCCACCAACTCCCATTGACAAGGCACTGAAAGCAGCTTGAATGCCCACAGCAAGGAGCACACAACTAAGACTGCCAGCAATACATGGAACAGAGGTGAAGATCACAATGTATTTGGTGGCCCTGGTGGCCAAACAGGCCCTCTGAGATATCCCACAGAAACCAATATGTATTTCCCCATGCAATCCCAAAATCTCTTGCCTCCTTGCACAGAACCCAACAGTGTTTTTCACACCTGTAAATTTGTCAAAGGGCATTTGGCTTGTTCCAGAGACAGGAGGAAACACGTAAAGCCCATGAGGGACGCACTTACCTCTGTATCCCTCTGGTTTATTGGTTGAGCAAGCCCAGAAGAGCATTCTAGTGTTGATAAGGGTGATGACCTCAGGTGCACACAGTGTATTGCTGGGGGATGAGAAGAGACTGCGTGAGTGAAGCTGCACTTAAAGTACAAAGACAACTATTTGGAAAACTCTCCTACCTACCGGCAAAACTCATCTGTGTCTTGGTGGTCATCTCCATGAAGATAAACCAACAGGAAGCGCAGCTCCCGCTTGGCATCGTTCAGTGCCTTGGCATAAGAGGACAGGAAGTGAGGTTACAGGGTCTCTGGGTAAGGGGAAAGCAGCACCCACAAGGCTTGTGTGACCCAAGCCATTACTCTGCCACTAGTGTGGTTTTAACAAAGCAGCAGTGGAGGGTGAACCTGTCAGATGTTCTGAATAAACCCTTGTTTGAGAGGGCTACAGTGGTGCTTTTTCACATCCTCTCAGGATGTGGCTTTGGAGAACACTGAACTCAGAGTGAAACCAGGTAGGCAACCAAAGGGATGGACACCTCAGCTGCCTTGCCAGACTCAGCTGGCAGTGAAGAACCCTCCTTCACCCCTCAGACTCACAGCAGCCAAGGCTGAGCTTTCCACTTGAGCCTGTACAGGACACAACTTTCATATCACGCCAAATGAAAACTCTACTAAAAAGGTAATGCAATAATGCTGCAGGCCCCCCAAAAAACCCTACGGAAAAATACGTCCCTTTTTGCATCTACAGTCTCTGGATTCCAGCCACCCAAGAGCATTTCTTAACAAGACCACAGGATAAGTGTACAATAAGCTCCCTGTTTTATTGGTACTGAGTTTCGGTAGCCTAATCATTCCAGGGTTATTTAAGTTTGGATTCCAGGCAAGATGGAGGAGCTTGGAAGAGCTGCGGAGGCGATGAGCTCCACCTCTGTGCAGCACGGAGCAGACACAAACTCCACATTCTTCCCTGGCACTTGGGAAGCAGTGCTGATCCAACTGTCTGCTGGGACGCACTGCAGAAGGCCCTTCCCTTGGCCAGGCTGAGAGAAGCCGTGGAAGAGGCAGTGTCCATGGAGACATCCCTCTTCTACAGGGAGCATCCCCAGATTTGATATATGGAACACTCATCTCCCAGAATTTCTTGAGGGCTCCCTCTCAATTTTGAGGCCCTGCATTGTTCTGAAGCTGCATTATGATACAATCCCAGGCAGTCAATCCCAATTTGGTGAACAGAAGGACAGACTCTGGCACAGCACACCAGTTTATAAAAACAAAGGCAGGATTACAAAGAAAAGCCGTCGGCTACAGAGTCACACAGACGGTCGAGGAACAGCCAGAGCAGCTTTGCTTTCCAACTTGGCAGGCTTGGCAAATCATCAAGCCTGGCAGACACTGGTTTTCCAAGACACTTGTTCACTATCTCTCCATTACCCTATTAAAAGAGTTTGGGGACAAATGCTGGGCTTTAGATGAAAAGTAATTTTGCCATGAAGGCCCTGATACCATCTGGCAACATCCCCATTCTCCACCTCCCCAGGATCTATGCACCAACACGTGACACTGACCTGGCTGTAAGTTCCCTGGTAGAAGACAGGGTGTATCCTCCCATATTTTTCCTCAAACATATGAATAAACGAAATAATGTCACCCACTGGGTCAGTGACCCGACTACGAGGATCAGGGCGTATAAAACGCAGAGCAAACCTAGGAAGGAAGCAAAGGACACTGCAAATTCAACTCACTGACTTTCCGAAGAACAGGTTTTCTTTTCCGCAGACAGTCACTGGGATTCATAAAGAGGAAAAAAGTCACAGCTGAGATGCCTGAACTTTTGTAATCTCAATCTAAACTGTCACCTGCTCCAAACTGATACCACTGCTACAGAAACACCCCCCAGTCACATATCTCATGCCAGGCATCAGCAAGGATCGAAATTCTATGTGATTAAACAGTTTCAACTTCCTCTGAAGCATCAGACATAAGCCACACCAACAGTAGGTGGTTCAAGGAATTTAGTCAAAAATAGGCTCTTAAAAGCCACATGGTTTTGCCCAGATAACTTTGAAAACTGCATTTCTGCTAATGCAGAACTAACAATTCTGGGGTGCAAAGAGCTGCAGAAAGAGAACATTACACTATGAGTACAATGAAACTGTCATTCCTCTGAGGCTGAAAAAAACTTCACTGAAGGCAGATATTGGTGTTGTTTAGTTCTACTGATGCACAGAAGATAAAGACCTTTCCAAAGTTCAGTGTAACAGGAAAAGAAAGGTAATACAACAGGGGAAACTGCCAAAGCAGTGCAGACGGCAGGACTGCTGGCTATTTACCACCTTTACGATTCCCTTTTCCCTTTATCCGTGTAAGGAGGTGAGACGAATTAGCCCTGTGGGGTGGTAAACGGAGGAGACAGACACCAAAGGGGAAAAGGCAGAGGTGTTTACAGTTTAGGTTTTGCCAAATAACATTCATGGATTAGGGCAGGTTAACCTGCAGTCCAGCCCAACGGGACACGATTCTGGTGTTTGTACAAGGAAATCAGCCAGCTGGACACTGTTTTGCAATCCCTTTGTGTGGCACTCAGACTGCAAAGCTGCATGGAGTTAGAATTCCAATTAAATACTTCATTTACAGAGCTGCAAGGTGCTCTTTTTCTCTGTAATAAGATTTATTTGTTACTAAACCACGTAGAAACTTTAGAAGGCTAGAGATAATGCCAGCTGAGCAAACAAATGGAAAATCTGCCATGAGACTTAAAGATCCAAGTGACAGAGGTACAGCTGGATCTGAGCTACCATGTGCCTTCATGCAGTCAATGTGAGTCAGCACAAGCAAGTACTTACCTAAAGATATCAAGTAATGTGTAATAGGTAAATCGGAATGGAAGCATTATGAAGTAGTAACCCCATCCTAACAGGCCCTGCAATGACAAATAAAGAATTAGAACAGTCTCCACACCTGGAACAGCCCCGCTACAGCAAAGTGCCCAGCAGCACCAAGCATCATGTGGGGTATCGGTGTTCCAACCACGGAAAAAAACAGCTCAGCAACAGTTCATGGCTTCAGACATGTCAAATCAAATGTGACTAACGTGGTTCACTCAGAATTCAATGTGACACATCTGAAAACTGGCCTCACTGACTAATGCTTTTGCTCTGTGCTGATTTTCTTAACTATTCAAAAAGATTAACAGCACTGAGTCTTACAGGTGCTCATGCAAATTCATTTGTGAAACACTAATGCAAGTAATTGGTGCTGTATTCTAATTAATACACATTTAAGGGGGGCTCTAATTAGAAAAACATTATCACTGCCAGATGGAGGGGACAGTCCTTTGTTGCAATTGAACTGATCAAAAGGCTTTACTACACCACAGCAAACTGTCTATGACACAAAAAAAGGTCCTCACACTCAAGTGTGAACTGCCACAGAGAAAGTCTCCGCAGCAGCAACAGAGGCTAAAGGAACAGCTCTACATTTTGTTTTCAGAAGATAAAATATTTAGAAAGGACATAACAGCATGCAAAGAAAACAATTCCTTTCCCTGCTTGCAAGTTCTGCTGTTCATGGAGAGTCACCCAAGAAGTAGGACAAAATCCACTGTAAGATAACTTGCCCTTGGCTGTGGCCTTGAGACAACGTAGCTGTAGATCCTGTGGTCGGCTGTATTGACCTGCAATGGCCGCGATGGAGGAGGATTGAAGACACTTGGGACACCCTCTTGCTCATTCAGTCGGTCCTGCACAGCTGCCTTTGACACAAGAAAGAGCAAAGGGAGGTTTCAGACATTTTATCTTTTCTATACTTCGGACACTAGCAGTGGGTATTCCTTGCCCAGAGCCCCGGATAAGCACAATTCATGACAAACAGCAACCACCAGTGCTCTTTTCCATATGGAAAGCCTTCTCCATGGCAGCCAGTGCACAGGCTCCACAGGAGGCCACACGAGGTGCCAGTCAAGGGATTCCTTGCAGAGGTAATGACTCTGCTGCGTTTGGCTGAAACCTCTCCAGTCAAGTGGAGATGCTGCTCTAAAGAGCTACTTGAGTAAATTCAGGGGTGGACAGACTCCTCTTACTGGTAGGGCTCCCCCTCCCCACAGAGGGCTCCATTTAACCCAGGTACTTGGAAACTGCTACAAATCTTATTTTCAGTGGTACCTCTATGTTCCAGTTGTGCTGCTCCAGTGTGTGGCGACATTGGTCCATGGACTCTATACCAGTCAAGTCCTAAAGAAGGAGAGTAAAAGCAGTTGAGTGCCAGGGAAGTGTTGTATTTTTACTGTTCTTTGCAACACATGAGCAGAGCCGGGAGTTACCACAACACATTACCACAATGCTCATTTTTTAAGTGCTCTGCTCTGAGTTTAAGAGCAGAGCAACCTGAGCCAGCCAAATCCGCAAACACACAGGAGGCCTCAAACAGGCCTTTGCCCTCTTCCAGCATCAGCCAATTCCCAGTGTGCCCAAGGTCTGTTACTACAACTGCACTCAGCACAGCCAAGAGTTTAACGCAATAATGCCCACAGGTTCCACCCTGGAAGGATGTGCTGGGCCAATGCCCTCAAACCACCTCAAACTCAAAATACAGACAAAGCATTTCTGAAAACCCAACACAACCATGACTTCACTCACTGCCAGTATAAACAGAGACTAAAACCAAAATGAGCCAAGCACTAGTGAAGGCGGTGTTTCCAGCATCACAGGGGAATCTGCAGTAAAAAATCCTAACTCAGTCCAACACAGACAGGCCCCGAAACAGAAAACACAGTTCAAATACCCGGCAAACTTCAAAGCCACTGGGCAATTTTAACTCTGTATCAATTGGAATTTCTTCACAAGAGATCAAACACTTGTGTCTGTTGTTACAGGAAGCCATATCAACACCTCCTGAATAGGGACAAACCTTTGCTGACGTGAACATCCCTGTCACTGTGCCACAGAAACACATCTCTCCCCACAGCACTTGCTGTAAGGTGTCTGAACAGACATTTTCCTTGCTTCCTTTAGAAGCCCCTGAGGCACTGCTGACAGGCTGACCATTTAAAAGTGCACAGAATTGGCTTTTTTACTGGAGAAGGATGGTATATCTATTCCCTTCCCTGCCCCCATTCATCCATTCCACATGCTATTTCCACCCAAGTAACAAATGCCTTATTCAATCTCTGGCTCAGTTCAAACTTTTGAGCATTTCTTGGCTTCTTTGTCACTAAGTCTCCACAGAGCACCACCTTCTCCCCAGTCTCCTGGGCAAAAATCATTGTTTCATTCCACTGCACAGAACCAACCAGACTGTTTAAAGCATTGCTAACTGTGACTGCAGTAGCTCAGAAAAAAGCACTTCAAAGTCACTGCCCAGTGGTGTATAAATATTTATTAAAAAGTAAGTCTGCAGCAAGCTTTGCAAGGGAACACTACAGAATTGGATTTCATAGAAGAAATGAAGCTCAGTGAACTCAGCTGTTGCTGCCAGAATACCTTTAATTATAACTCAGCTTCAGGATTTAGTGTTTTAGTTTAGCTACCTTGCTTTAAAGATGTGCTTCAGAGTAAAATTTAGGTTCTGCATGCTGACTTTATTCTTTTTTTCTTCTGACTTTATTTTTTTAACCTTCCTACAGAAGGCACTTAATTGCCTTTTTAGGCACCTGCAATTTACTCAATTAATTGATTTTACAATGGAGTCACAACGTGTGTATTCCAAAGCCTTGAAAAACCTTCTGATCACCATTCCTCAACACCCTGGAAATTCTGCTGGTGGTTGCAAAGTTTATAAGATTCAGAAGCTCATTCACACCTTTGTTTCTAAACGCAGGGATTATCTCTCAGCACTAATAACATGACTGAGCAACCCCTCCTTTTTAAATTATGCAAAACACTTCAGCAGTTTTAGGTCAGAAAGCAGCAGAACTATCAACAAGCATTTAACGAGCACTGAATCACTGCAGCATTTGCAAGATCTCCCGAGCTCCACAGAGACACCACAACCAGTCAACCTCACCCTTCCCAAGCACCGTCCCTCACCAGGCAGCTGCTGGTCAGATCTTAGTCCGAGAACACAAGTTCTCCAGGGAGATGAATTTATCCTTTTTTTTCCTTAGCATCTTAATTCAGTTGCTCTCAACACAAAGCAGAAGTGACAAAACCACCCTGAGCACACAGTGCACTCGCATCCTGAGCACTCCCACCGCTCATCTGATCAATGAAGCTGCACAATTAAACACTGCAGGAAAAAATTGCCTGTGCAAAGACAGCTTTTAAAAACCCAGCATCCTGTTGAGTGTTGCTCTGACAGGCTCTACAGGACACGGCACAGTTCAGAACAACCCGCACCCCATGGAAGGAGCAGCAGGGCAGTTCAACTGTCAGCTCAGACAACCCTTGCTGGCAAACACCGATACTGGTCATTATCACCCCAAAGACATTCCTACTGCTGTCCCAGGACCTTCCAAGGTGCTGCTTCACCTCAGTTATGGAAACAGATCAGAAACTTGAAACATATCGTTTCCACTGCACCACTTAACAGCGTTTCTGGTGAACCTCGTTCAGCTGCAAACTGAGTTATGCACATGTCAATAGAGCATGTTCTTAGTATCATCAGGGCTAAGAGAACAAACAATATCTTCAAACCTTGCTGCTGGTCTCCTCCTCACTGGGGTCTCTCAGCTGCCTCAAAGAGCACATACATAATACAGACAGTAAGCAATGAAAAGATAAAGTCTCCAGTAGCTAAAACGAGTCGCCTTAAACCAGCACCCTCAAACCTTCAAATGAATGTAGATCCAAGCTCAAGACACTGGCTAATATTTAAAAAACAAAATATTAAGTTCCACAAATGCCAGGACAGTTCAATAGTGCCTTCTCAAACACCACTCAAAGCAGAGTGAAGCAGCTGCTGGAGAGAATCATTTCCATCTCTCACCTTTGAGACTGCCCAGAATCTTCTCAATACTGAAGTAGTGGAAAATACAATTCCATGCTCCAGAAGGAATAGCCTGGAGTGGACAAAGGTTGTAAACTGGACTTACGAAACTGTTGCCTCTGCAGATACGCTCTGATGTTGAAACACAGCACGAGATGCAAATCCACAGGACTAACTGGCACTGCTCTTACTTCCCAACCCACTGCCAAATTCCAGAGAATTATGTTTCCAAGGGTAAAGAACACCTGACTTCAAACTGGAAAAAAAGCCTTAACCAAGAGTTTCTCGTTGTATTTTACAGCAAATGCCTCTATGAGGGTTTTGATCGATACATTGAGCAGGAAAGATGCTGGAGTTTCATATTTCCTCTTTCCCCTAAATCAGTCATACCCAGCCCTGAGCATTCTGTTTTCCCCAGCTGAAGTCAGAGACAGTATCTTGAGTGCCAACTCTTTCCTTTGCAAATAACACTCCATTACTTTACATTAGCATATTATAACATCAGACATCAGTTCAAGTGTAATGGGCACAGATCAATAATCAGATCCTACAAAAGCTGCTCCGCTGTTTCTTCCATCTCCCAAATGAACTGTATCTCCACAGCTTTCTTAAACTGCTCACATCAAACTTCTCTCTACCGATGTCAAGACAGCAAAGTCTTGACAGATGAAAAATTTAGATGCTTTTATTCCTTTACATTATTATCCAAAGCTCCAGCAGCAAATGGGAGACTGAAAGCCTGCAAGAGGCTTTGTTGCTTTCATTTCATGTTTATCCCAGTTCTCTCTCCCTACTGTTTCTTTTTTTTTTCACTAACCTGCCCCAGCAGGGTGCAGACAACTGCCCTATTCCAGCCCTGCCCACAAGAAGGAAGCTGCTGGTTTCAGCATTCTGCCAGCCAAGCCGTTTGTAGAGCACTGCAGAACCCATCACACACATCAATGGAATTAATGCAGAGCAGGCACTAACACAGGACTGTGCCCAAAGGCTCAGGCCACGACAGGACAGCTGGGACTCACCTCTGCCTGGGAAGGAGCCATTTCCAGCAGAAGTAGGGTAAACACTTTAGGGCAACAGCATCTTCACCCCCAACAGCTGTTTGTTGGGTGAATGGCAGCTCTTGCTCCATGCTTCCCTCTGACTCTCCATTTAACTGAGGGCCTTCTGCTATTCCTTACCTCATCTCTGTTATCCTCCCTTCTTTCCCAGTCTGCTCTCCTGCTTTAGTCACACTGCAGTGGCACATAACCTTCTATGGAAGTACAATGCTCTGCCACCACGGAATATTGTATAAATTACTTATGATGGTACATCACAACAAAGTGTAAAGTTTTCTTTGAAAACAGTGAAGTGTTCCCTGAAAAGACAGCAGGGATCCCTGAAGGGTTTCCCAGCTGACTGCAGCAGTGTTCTGTAGCAACGTACAAATTATTTTAGTGAGATTTTTCCATCCTCTCCTAACACCAAATGCTCTTTAACAGACTCCAAGAAAAAAAAACCTCTTCCAGGTGGACTGATTTACTTCTAAAGGAACAAGTAGGACCACACACCTGAGTCCCTTTCAGCCAGGTGGGAAGTATCAGAGGAGAAGGAATCACCAGTGGAGTCTGTGAATAGCAGAGCCCTGGTGAAAGCTGATCCCACATACCCCCAGGGACAGAAGAACAAGGATCCTGGTATCCAAGCCTTCTGGACCACAGCTTTCACATCAGGCTCTGGACAGCAGCTGTCTCCTAACTAAAAAATGTCTCCCCTTTACAGCCTGAGGAGCATTACCCTCTACCTCAAACCAGGACTGGACAGGCAGCTGGACTAAAGCATGAATCCTTCCTTCTGCCTCCTCCTCCTCCCCTCCAGTCCATGGCAACACCAGGTAGCATTGGGAAACAGGATTCTTCAGTTTCACAGCTGCCCACAGGGGTTTGAAAATAGCAACAGGGGCACTGGTGAGAGCAGCTGGTCCTATCTGTCCAGACTCAGCGCATTCATAAGTACTGGGATAGCTCACAGTAAGAGAATGGAAGCTGGGAATGGGACCTTTTGCATATCTGTAAGTGCTGCACAAACCTCACCTCCCCACCAGGCAGCACTGGGACAGCAATGGTTAACTCTGCTCCACTCCCTTGGCCTGTATTTAATTTGACTGCCCAATCTGCAGCAAAGATTTGGAGGCGATATGTGTAAAACAAGTTCCCTCACAGGTCCAGTCATGGGAAAACACCTCAGTGTATTAATTCACTAATTAACTCAGGGGGTTGTGAATTCCCCTGACTCAGAGGCAAAGGCCTGGCATGTCCCTGTCTGGAATGAAGAACAGCTGCACCATCTCACCTGGGGAAGGCAGGGCCGGATGCCTCTGGAGGCCCTTTAAGCCCTATAAATCCACAGTTACATCACACCAAAAATCCAAAGCAAGGCCTTAAAGAAAATAACAAATATAAAGCAACAACATCAAATAAAACACTCCTAAAAGTAAACCTTGTCTCTGTAAGAGAACCCTGCAATCCAAGAGACACCATGTGATGTCCTACAGCTCAGAAACAAACATAGGACACCTGAAGGTAATTTTCATTGCTCAGCACGTTTAATTACTCCTCACTGAGCAAACCCAAGTATTTCAGCTGCCCAGAGCTGTTTTCTCCCCACTAAATCACATCTGCAGATTGGTTTTACCATCACCCAGCTGCTGCACGGCCCCGAGGCCTTGGCACACCAGAGGTTAAGCGACTCAGCCTGTGTTGTGCAGCAGATACAGATCAGATCATTACAGTCTCCAGTGGCGTTACCAAACCGTGAGGAGCAGGAACGACGTTCTCAGTAACCACATTCACAGAAACGCGCTGGACAACCCTCCCGAGGTGACAGAAAACGCTCTCCCGCTGCGACAAGGGAATTTTTCATACTAATTAAACCGGTCGGGACTTACCAAGGAGTTCTTCCCGTGGGGGGTTTATTCAGCAGCCACTTCCCGCCTGCCCGGGTGGCGATGACAGAACGCTCCCGATGAAGCACTCGGGGCACGGGAGTCTCACTCGCCCCCGCCAGCACCAGGACCACAAGTCTCTCTCCTCTCTACCTCCCCTCAGGCCTGGTCCGACACCCCCGCACCAGCGGGGCGGCTCCAGGACAGGCCTACCCGGCTCTGTGTGCCCCGTACCCCCCAGCGCCGGCGGGGCGCGCCCAGCCCAGCCCGTTCCGAGCCCATGCACCGCCTCCTGCGCTCCCGCCGGCCGGCGCGGGCCCCCCCGGACGCGGCACCTGGAACTGCAGCAGCTTCTCGGTCTGTTCCGCCGTCAGCTCCCGCTCCTCAGGCGCCGCCATTTTGCCGCCGCCTCTGACCCGCCGCTCCGTCACTCTCCGGAAGTGACGCCACCCGCCCGCACTTCCGCCCCGGCGCGGCGCCGCGCGGCCAATGGCTGTTTATCGGCCGGAGCCGCTCGGCCGCGTTCCGGAGACACCCGAACGCCTCTAGGGCTCGTCCGGAAACGCCCGAATCCCATCAGCGGTGTTGGCCGCGCTCGGGTGTTCCCGGCGGGCGCCCGAAGAGTTCCGAAGTGTGACGAGCGGTGCTCGGGTGTTCCCGGCGGGAGCACGAAGAGTTCCGAGTGTGCCGAGCGCTGCTCGGGTGTTCCCGGAGCTGGCTGGGGATGGGAAGGGTCTGCCAGTGGCTGTGGGAGAGGGCTCTGAGCCCGAGAGGGCGGGGGGTATGAGCCGGAAACCCTCGGGAGCTGGTTGTGTTCCCGTCACCGCGGGGGCTGCCGGACACCGGGTGGGCCCTGCCCGGTACCTCTGGTCCCGGCGGGAGGGTCCTGCCCGGCACTCCCCGTGCCCTGCGCCCAAGATGGCGGCGGTCGCCAAGATGGAGGGGCCCTTGAGGGGCCCCCGCTCCCACCCGCAGCCACGAGCCCCCGTGTGCGGAGCCGGCGCGGCAGAACCGCGGCCCGCCGAGCCCCAGGCGGAGCAGCCGGGCAGCCCCAGCCCGCCGTGCCTGCTGCAGGTGGCGGGGAGGCGGGACGCGACCGCGGGGCCGCCCCGGCGCTGATGTCAGCGCGGCCGCCCCGCCCGCCGCCGCAGTGACAGCGGCGGCTCCGCCCGGGCACAGTCGGGCCCAGCCCAGACGAGCCGCGCAGCCGGAGCGGGAGCGGCGCGGGCGGGCCGGACATGGCCGACGACTTCGGCTTCTTTTCCTCGTCCGAGGGCGCCGGCGCTGAGGAGGATCCGGCTGCCGCCTTCTTGGCCCAGCAGGAGAGCGAGATCGCGGGTATCGAGAACGACGAGGGCTTCGGGCCGACCGACGGCGAGGCGGCCGCCGCCCCGGGCGGGCAGACGGCCCCGCCGGAACAGGGTGAGCGCCGGATGGGCACGGCCGCGGGGACCGCCCGGCTGCGGCCCCGGCGGGCACGGGGGACTGCCACCCCCGTGGGGTAACGGGAGGCTGTGCCCCCTCCTGCCCCGAGGGTGGGGAAGGGTCCTCCGGGCCGCGCCCCCGCAGGGCCGGGGTTCCCCGTGGGACGCACAGTACCCCCCACGGTGGGTGATGGGGTCCGTGCTGCACCTCACGGGAAGGGGATGGGGTGTCCGGGTGGGCCCGGCTGGCAGCCCAGTAAGGGCTGTCTGCGCCTGTGCTTGGGCCCAAAGGGCCTCAGAACATCGGGATATGGCGTGAATCCTGAGCTGGGATGTGTTGGCCGTGGGGCGATTTTTCTCCCATGTGCCCAGGCTGGGTTCCCCGAGCTGGATGGACTCCCATGTCCATATCTCAATGCCCCCAGCTATGGCAATGTAGGATGCATCCAGGCAGAACTGAGGAGCAGTGACAGCCTTGTCACTGTCCCCGCAGATGGAGAGCCCTTTGGAGTGCAAAATGGAAGAAATTCCATTGGGAACATTGTGGTCGCAGGCCCTGCAGGTAGAATGTGCTAATCCTGATCTCTTGCCTCCAGTATGCAGGGGTCAGTGGTCTGCTCTCTGCATGGGCATAGGGATGCTCTGACTCCTTTCCCTACTTCAGCCCCACAGGGTCTCTTCATGCTGGCTGTGGAGCAGTGGTTTTACTGCTGTGCACACAGGGCCGTGGAGGCAGATCTGGGCCTGGAGAGATGTTGACAGCCACAGTGATAAATGCAGTCAGACAGGCTGGAGCTGGGTGTAGTCGTGGGGGTGAGCACCATGGGGACAGAGCTGCACTGTGGCTGTGCCTGCAGCTGTCTGGCCAGGAGAAGGCCTGTGCTGGTCACTGGGGAAAGCTTAGGGCCTGGAGTGTGACTCCTTCAAAGCCTCTTCTCTCCCAGCAGCAAAGCCCACTGCCTGGGGCTGGCATTCTGATGCTGGTGTGCAGCTCTCTGGGGCTGTCAGTGGTGCCTCATTCCCAGCCCTGACCTTGCAGGTCATCCCAGGTGACCTCTCAAGGACCTTGGCCTGCATCCATGCCCTCCTCTCCTGGTGGAGCACATGGAGTATTTCCATGGGCCCTGTCCCTGGAGAGTTGCCTCAGCACTCAGCCAGCAGCTTCTGTGTCCATCAGCAGCCTCTGCAGGTGGGAGTTGGTCACGTGTTTCTTCAGTCAGAGCAGCAGCCTGTGTCCATGCCTGGAAGTTTCCCTAATCTTCAGATAAGATAAAACACCAGTGAAAACACCATAAAGACATAAATGCCTGGAGAGGCTTGTGGGGGAGAGCGGGAGGTGCTTGCTGGATCCCACCAAGGACAGGGCACTGTTGGAGTGTTGTGGACGGGTGTGCTGGGCTGGAAATGGCACAGACAAATTCCCAGGAACTGATTTGCTTCAGTTTTCATGAACACTAGCCCTACTGAGATCACCTGCAGCTGCCATAGTTGTGTTCTTCTTTCTCTCTTCCTTTTTCTCCAGCTGGTTTCCAGAATGGAGGAGCCACTGTCAATGGAGATGTGTTTCAGGTGAGAGCTCAGCCCTTCCCTGGCCCAGGGCTGCTAAGGGAGATTGGGTGGGTGTGGGGCCAGCACTCTGCTGCTCTGCCCCCAGTTTTGACTGGAATTTGCTATCCAGCTGCAGAACAGCTACGGTGTTCCTGGAAAGGTCTGGGTCTCCTGGGGGAGTCCTGGCTGCTCCATTCTCTTTGAAGAGAAGATGTGTCCCACCTGCCATGACCTGCCCCACATCTGTTTGCAGGTGGCCTGTGCCATGAAGGAGTGCCTGGGCACTAAGAGCAGGTGACAAATCCTCCATTCTCCATGGAAGGCCCCTCTCTTCAGCCTGGGTAGCTTCTGGAGATGTCTGGGGCAGGCAGGAGCATCTCTTGGCAGAGGCCAGAGCCAGGGCAGGGCTGCCATGGAACACATGTTTTGCTGTCTTGGCAGCATCTCCCATGAAAACCACTTGCCCCATGGCCAGAGGTGTTGGGGGGGAGCCCACCTGCATCTCAGCTCCCTCTGGGAGCCCGAAGCCCAGCTCTGCTGGCTACAGGAGACACTTTGCCAGCATCTGACAAGTCCTTCACCTCACTTGGTGCCCAGCAGTGGGGCGTCTGCATGGCCCGTGCCTGGCTTACAGGTTGATAATCACATCAGTAATGGGACAGACTTAATTAGATTAGGGATCTTGGAGAAAGATGTAATCCCATTGCTGAGCTCGGTGTCAGCATGACTGGGCATCCTGGCCAGGAAGGTGTTATGGGAGGTGCTGAGCCAGCACCTCCATGGCCTGGTGGGGCCATGTGAGCAACTCAGCACAGGAGCGAGGGAAGCAGCTCAGTCCCGGGGCTTCCTTGGCCCTGCTGAGAGACAGGGAATCCCTGGGAATCCCTGGGAGTGTGTCCCAAGGCCAGTGGCTGTCCTGTGCTGTGGGGCTGCCCAGAGGATGCAACAGCTGTGATGGCAGTGAGCGGCAAGGCGAGGAGGGGAACGATGGGAAGTATTTTTGGGTGACACGGCTTGAGGCTGGGAGCTGAGCAGTGCAGCTTGAGCAGCACTTTGGGGACCCTGTCCCAGATGTCCCAGGCCGTCACCCTTCCTACCTCCGATCTTGGCTTGTCAGTGCTGGGAGTGTGGAGTCCTGATCCCTGCCAGCTGTTGGAGGTGGCTGGGCTGGGCTGTGGGAAGAGCTGGTGCTGATGGCAAGGTGCTCATGTCCTGCAGGAGTCCAATGGCCCCACGGATGCCTACGCAGCCATAGCCAAGGCTGACCGGCTGACCCAGGAACCCGAGAGCATCCGCAAGTGGAGGGAGGAGCAGAAGAAGCGCCTGGAGGAGCTGGGTGAGGACCCAAGGCCGTGTGTGGCCACGCTTGTGGCGCCTCATGATGTGGCAGTTGGGGCCCTTGGGTCCCTCACCTGCTGCATCCCAGAGAGGTGTCTTGTGCCCCTGCCAAAGATCTGCTGTCCTTGGAGCAGTGGGGCCTTTTGGCCAGTACTGGTGGGGACTGGGGACAGGTCTGGGTGGCTGCAGCTGCCCTGCCTGCTGAGGGGCTGCCCAGCACACCCAGTGGGTGCCAGCCTGGCTGATGGGCTCTGACTCACTCTGGCCTTAGATGCAGCATCGAAGGTGACTGAGCAGGAATGGCGTGAGAAGGCCAAGAAGGACCTGGAGGAGTGGAACCTCCGTCAGAATGAGCAGATGGAGAAGAACCGGGCAAACAACAGGTATGTCGGGGTCAGCATGGCCATTAGACTATGATGGGAGCTGCTGTTCAGCCAGGTCTGCCTTCCTGCGTAGTCTGGGGGCCTTTTTCCCCACAGTGGGGCCCAGCCCTGCAGGGATGGAGCTTTGTCAAGTAAGGGGAGAGGCCCCAGGGCTTGGAGTGGCTCTGGTGGCTATGCAGAGCCACCCTGGCTGGGACCACACTGGGATCACCCTGGGATCTCAGTGCCTCCTGCCCGTGCATGGGTCTCGCAGGGGGGCAGGGTTGGGCTCCAGGTTCTTCTGGTGCTGCGATGTGTGGGTCACACTCTTTGCGAGGACTAACCCCCTCTGTTCTCTCTTTCTAACCCTCTGCCTGCCTGTCGCTCCGCTCTCTCTCTCTCTGTGCCTGGGGTAGGATCGCTGACAAAGCCTTTTACCAGCAGCCGGACGCCGATGTCATTGGCTACGTGTATGTGCCTCTTACACACTGTATCCTGCCCCACAGGCTCTGGGGGTCCCTGCCCCAGCACTGGCTGACCAGCCAAGGGGAGGGGGGTGCTGGGAGGTCCTGGGCTCTGATGAGGTCCCAGAGGGAGGACGATGCAGCTGAGTGTCTCTGAATGGTAGAGTCTTAGGAGGCAAGTGGAGCTCCTGGAAATGGCCCTGTGGGAGCTGGTTGAAGAGGCAAAGCTGTGGGCTCTTAAGCCTTTTTGGGGCTGTTGGGGGATGGAGAAGTCTTGGGAGCACATGGATATCCCAGCACCCCTGGATGAATGATATCTTGAGTGAGTGCAGCCAACAGCAGCCTTGAGCATCGTGTGTCTCTGGCTCCTAGAGGACACTGAGCTCATTGTCTGGAGCAGGGGATAGGAAGCAGGGACACAAGGGGAGAACCTCCTTGAAAAGGGTTCTGTCAGTGACAACCCTCAATGTCTCTGCAGGGCATCGGAGGAAGCATTCCTGAAGGAGTCCAAGGAGGAGACCCCGGGCTCTGAGTGGGAGAAGGTGGCCCAGCTGTGTGATTTCAACCCCAAGAGCAGCAAGCAGAGCAAGGATGTCTCGCGGATGCGCTCGGTGCTCATCTCCCTGAAACAGATGCCCCTGTCCCGCTAGCTGTGCCTGGCACAGCCGGGAGCACTGCGGGCACGGCCGGGATCACCGAGTCGGGTGGCTCCAGGGGCCGGCCCAGGACAGGCCTCCCACTGCCTGCTCCCTGGTCTGTACCTCGGCTGTGCTCGAGTCGCTGGTTGTAACTCTCCCCATGGTTTTCCTTTGCTTAAAAGGTGCATCGGTCTCTTTTTACACTTATTTATAAATCACTGTGGCATTTCCCTGGGAAGCGGCACTGGGTGGCAGAGCTGAGTTAAGGAGGAAGCCCCGGCCCAGGGTCTGCAGGAGCCTGGCTGAGTGAGCAGGGAATATCCCACCCTGTGTTCCCCACCTCACCCCTGTGCTGGGAATAAAACTGCCTGTGGCTGTCCTGGCAGCCCTGTGTTCAGGCCTCGGTCCTATCCCTGAGGCAGGGATCCCAGTGGGGTCCAGCCTGGTTGTGCACCCCAAAAAGCTGATGGGGTTCCAACGTCAGGGCACTGGAGAAGGACCAGGGAGTGAGTGTGCAGGAAGTTTTCTGTCCCTCTCTCGTGACCACCAGCAGTTGGGAATGTGGGATGCCAGGCTTTGAGAGCCCTTGGCTTTGCTCTGCTCCTTCCTCTGCTACTAGAAGGGGAGATGGAGGCTGTGTGGTTGCAGGGAAGGAGGTAGGAAGGTCCAGCTGCTGTGGGGCAGGTCAAGCTCTCCCAGCTTCGTAACCCAGGATGGAGGTTGGGCAGAGTTCTGGTGCTGGGGCTTGTCCTGTCCCTGAGAACAACCTGCACATCTGTCTGCAGCTGCTCTGCCCCCTGGCTTTGCCCACCTAAGCCATCATGGGGAGATGCCTCAGTCCCACTCCCCACCTGAACACTGGCTTTCTCTCCTCTGCTTGGCAGGGCTGGCACCAGCCCTGGGAACCTGCACAACTTCTGAGTAGCAGGAGAGGGACAGCTTTGAGCTTGTGCCCTGCATCTGGGAGCTTGGAAAGGGCTTGCAGCAGCTGGGGGGACATGGAGCAGAGGCCACAAAACACTTGAGCCTCGTTGCAGGGCCCTGCTCAGCTGGAAATCAAGTGTGCAGAGCTGTCCTGCCCTGAAGTTGTGGCTCCAGAGACAGGAATGTCACCTGTGCTGCTGCTGCAGCCATCAGGGGGATGGTCGGGCACCTGTGGCTCTGGGGCACAGGCTCAGCAGCGGGCTGGGAAGGGAAATGGGTGCATAGGGAGTCACTTGGTGGTGTGTGTTGGGATTGTGCCCCTCTGCCCATAGAGCTGATCACTCCTGCCTGGTCCCCCTGCCCTCCAGCATGCGTAGGCACCTCTGCCGTGCTGCGGGACACCTTGGGACTTGGCTGCCTGCCTCTGCCTTTCCCTGCAGAGCAGTGGGAAGCACCTCTGGCTGCTTCTGGGGGGACAGTTTGCCCCCCATCCCATGCTCTGTTCCTCCAGGCCCTGCAGGCAGCCAGGCCCCTGGGTCCCCCAGCTGCCGTGTGCTCCATGTGAGGTCGGGGCAGCTCCCGGGGAGCCGTGCCCACAGCTGTTCTACATCCCCTCGGCTTTGGTTTCTGTGACTGTCCAAATTATCTGTTACAATAAACCGACATCTCCAATCCTATGGGGCACTGTCATCTGTGTTTTAGGGACACACACACTGCATTCAGGAGAACCCACAGCCATGAGGCCTCCTGCGGGAAGGATGGGGCTGGAAGAGCAACATATCCTACAGGAAAAAACAGGAGTGAGGGGAGGGGAATGCTGAAGCAGCAGCACATCCCAGAGAACTCAGCCAGGCCCTGTTTCAGAATCATGAGTTCCCAACTTGTTTTCACAGGGAGTTTCATCTCTCATGCCCTGTTTGCATCACCACAGCTCCAAGGCAGCTGTGCCCCCCCTTTCTTCCCTACACTGCTTACTGTTGTGGTTTCTCAATGCTCTGCAATCCAGTATCAGTCACAATCTTCCTGCAATTCACCTTATTACTCACCAGTTGCAATTGAACAGGTCACACATCCTCCCCAGACTGCTCCCCTGCTGCTTATAGACTCTGTCCTGCCAAGACCGAGCCATAAACAGCTGTTCCTTCCTACCTGGGCAGCTCATTTCTCAAATGCTTGTGCACTGCCTGACTGAGGCCACACCTCAATGCAGACCACAACCCAGAGGACATGATTTTAACAGGCTGTGACAGCACCAAGCAGGGACAAGAGTTGTCACAGGGGTAATGAGCCTTAAGTGACACAACGTTGGTGTTGCAGGATAAGCCCTCAAGGAATCAAAGAAAAGCCACAGCCCAAATTTCAGGATAATCACAGAGTGTATTCACCCCATTTCCAGTGCTCTGGATTACACAGCCTCTCCAGCAGTGGCTCGACCAAGACATCACGACAGTCCCTCAGAAAACTCCATCCACAGCCAGGATCCATCTGGGGGTGGTGGGCGCTGGCCCGCGGCCGCAGCTCCTCTCCTGCCCGAGGTCACTGTCTGGATTTCAGGGCCGTGACCACCATGCCCCCCAGCAGGGCCGCGAAGGTGAAGCCCTGGGCCAGGATACGCGCCCGCATCATCAGCTGGGACTGGCGGGTGTTGCCCTTCTTGAAGCAGATCAGGCCGTAGGTCAGGACGCCGACGGTGCACAGGCAGCCTGGGGAAAGGACGAGGCTGTGAGCGAGAAGCAGCTCCCCCCGCGCTTCCACAGCACCCCCACACCCGGGCCAGCTCCACAGCACCCCCACACCTGGGCTGGCTCCACAGCACTCCCACACCCGGGCCGTGCTCGCCCGGGAGGCGGCCGGACCGGGGCTCATGAGGGACCGCCTCCTCACCGGCCCGCACCGCCCCGGTCCTCGCCCCTCACTCAGCACCGTCACCTCCGCCCACCCTCACCGAGGGGCACGAGGGGGTTCTCGCGGGTCTTGCGCAGGAACTTGTCCCCGAATCCCTCCTCCCTGAACACGGGCAGCACGGGAGGACCCGGCGGCGGTGGCGGCCCGGCCGCCATGGCCAAGGTGACAGCCGCGGCCCCTCCCAGCTGCCGTACCCCCGCCCCGGCGCAGTGCATGCCGGGGGTTGTAGTCCGCTGTAGCACACCCACCGCGTGGCTCTGCGGGCGCGGGACTACACTTCCCGTGACGCCCCGCGGCGCGGCCGGCAGCCCCGGTGGCCCTGCCGCACGGGCACTCACGTGGGCCCGCCATGCCGAAGGCGAAGGGGAAGAGCCGGCGGCACAAATACTCCTACAACCTCAACCGCAAGCGCCTCTACCGCAGCGCCCGCCGCCGCGCCGCGCCTCGCATCGCCTGGTGAGGGCCGGGGGCACGGGCACGGGCACGGGCACGGGCACGGGCATGAGCCGAGGGCGGGCGGGAGCGGGCGCCTCGTGGGGAACCTGCAGCGCGTGTCGGTGGGGAGGGGGAGCACAGCCGTGATGTCCCTTGTCCCCGCGCAGCTCGCACATCCGCCATGCCTGGGACCCGAGCAAGTCGGTGGCGCAGAACCTGGCCGAGATGGGCCTGTCCGAGGACCCCAACAAGGCCCTCCCCATCCCGAAGAAGCTGGTAAGTGTGCCCGGGGGAGCTCGGCGGAGGCTGCACCTTTTGGGGGGCTGTGGGGGGTTGGGGAAAGCAGCGTGGAGAGCAGCCAGCCTCAGAGCATGGGGCAAGTGGCTCTGGATTCGTCTCCAGCAGGTGGACGCTGTTTCTTATGTTGATCTATGTACTTTTCTCACCAAAATCCTGGCGTGAGAACGAGCTACAGCACCGCAGAGACATAATGGACTTTAGAACAAGTATAGACTTTCAAACAAATATAAATAACGTCATCTCCTGGGACTTGACAGAGACAGGTGGGGTTGAGAACGGTGCAGCCAAGTTGCTCCTGATAACAAAGAAGGGCTCTTTGTGCACAGCAGTGCCAGCATGGCCCATCACCATCTGTGAGCAGCCAGGTGGAAGGTGGCCCCACAAAGGTTCTACTCAAGGGAAAAAATCAGAGTGATCTTGTTTGCCACTTATCTCCTTTCAGACAACGTTGCTGAGAAGACAGGCTGGCCTACAAGCCTCTTTAATGTCACAAATAAGGCTCTGCTTAAGCCAGCTGAGATTTCCGGGCCCTTGCAGCCATGTAGAAGCAGTCAGGAGTTTTGGGAGCAATGTGTGGGGACACAACCCTCTTCCAAATGGACTTTTCTTGAGTGTTCTTTTCTCTCATGTAACACAGGGGGTGGAAGCGGAAAGCAATGGACAACAATCAGGAAAGAAAATAGTGCGGAAGCCGTACGTGGTGAACGGTCAGTGCTGCATGTGGGGTTCTCCCAAGGCCCTGGGGAGTATTTTGTGCGTCTGTGCTGTGCCGGGGCAAGGAAGGGTGTTACTTCTTGTCCAGGCTCATGGGCTTGTGAAGGCCCTGGGCTGGGGGTTTCCAGCCAGGGCGGAGCAGGACAGCAGCTCTGCCATTCCCCTGGATCTGTCTCGTGAATTTCCTTTTCAAGGAGTAATGTCCATAAACTAAAACACAACAAGCTCCACTTCAACACGAGGAAAAAACTTTTCACTGTTCAGGGTGATAGAGCACTGGAACAGCTTCCCAGGGAGAGCGTGGAGTCTCCCTCTCTAGAGACATTCCAAACCCACCTGGACACATTCCTGTGTCACCTGCTCCAGGTGACCCTGCCTTAGCAGGGGGGTTGGAATGGGTGATCTCCAGAGGTCTCTTCCAACCCTAATAATTCTGTGATTCTCTCCCGGGCTACCTTTCTTGGAGGATTTGTCCCTGCAGCCCCAAGAGGGCTCTTGTCACTGTGAAACATGCTGGTGAGTGGCCCCAGGGTGACAAGAAGCCGTGGTTCAGTATCCAGCATGTTTTAGTGGTGGGCTGGGCAGCTCTGAGCAGTCACACTCTG
Organism: Neopelma chrysocephalum; assembly: GCF_003984885.1. NCBI lineage: Eukaryota > Metazoa > Chordata > Aves > Passeriformes > Pipridae > Neopelma > Neopelma chrysocephalum. The sequence continues at coordinate 7,778,119 of NW_020897720.1, forward strand.
CAGCCTGGGCAGAAAGGGCCCTCTCCTCATGGTGTGAGCTGGAGCACAGGCCTGGATGCCTGCAGCCCATGCAGAGGGGTCTTGTCTTGTCCATTTTCCTGCGCCATCATGCTGGGAAATGTCCCTGCATGCGTGAGCAGCCAAACTGTGCAGCAGGAGTCTGCAGCACGGGCAGGCTGACCCTGGGGAGAGGCTGGGAACCTCTGAGGAGGTGTTGCTTCCTTCCCCTGTTCATGCTGCCTCTGTCCTCTGCCTAGAGATGGAATATGAGGCCAGCCTCCCCGAGAAGAAGTCGAACACGCTGTCACGGGACCTCATTGACTACGTGCAGTACATGATACGGAACCACGGGGAAAACTACAAGGTATGGCCTGGCTGTCCCAGGGCAAGGAGAACCCAGAGAGTCCTTGCTCCTGGACCTTCTGCAGGATGGGAATTGCTAATCCTCTCTGTCCTGGATCCTGTTTTGCAGTCAGCTGATTGTTAAGGGAAAACAATGCTTTGAACCATGGCCAGGTCCCCGTCTGAGTCAGGGAGTGATTGTGCCAGCGTGGGAGGGATGGGTTGGTGTTTGCTCTTGGGGCAGCTCCTCTGACTTACCCTCTTCTTTGTCACAGGAAATGGCTCGAGATGAGAAGAACTACTACCAGGATACTCCAAAGCAGATTAAGAGAAAGATCAATGTGTACAAGAATTTCTATCCCGAGGAGTACAAGGAATTCATTGCATCACTCAAGCCAGAAAAGATGGATGTGCAGTGACTGCCCTTTTTCCTCAGGTTTACCTGCAAGTGCAGGCTTGACATGGCCATTTTCTGAACTGAAAAAAGCCTCTGGAGATGGAGAAAGGACCCTCATTAGACAGACCAGCCATGAAAGACTCTTTGGCATTGGCACTGACTGTGCTGTGCTGCTCACTTTCTGTGTGGCAGCTGGCACTTCTTTTGCTTTCCTGAAATAAAATATTCTTTCAAGCTGGTGTGAATGTCTTGCTCTGGGCTCTTGCTTGATGAGCCCTGTTTTAGAGAGCTCCTGGTGCCGACCCGTGTGACGTTGGTATTGGGCACGTGTCACCCTCCGTGGTGACAGGGCTGGGGCCCACAGGGTGTGGGCAGCACTCAGACCTTGGCTGATTGCCCTGTAGGCAGCAGAGTGGGGCCATGTGCTGCTTCCTTCCCCTGCTGGTGACCTTCCTGCCTGCAGTGTGGGAGACCAGGCTGTGGCCCCTTCCCTGCTGAGGACCTGGAGGGCAGTGCAGAGCTTTTATTGGCAAAAGGAAGGAGCAGCTGTATGAAGGGTTTCGCAGCAGGGACAGGCTGGTGTGCACTCCCGCTCCTTGATGGGCTCCAAGCTTCCACAATTGGTTTTCCAGGACCCAGTGCCCTGTGGGCTGATCCAGCAGAGTCCTGCTGGCAGGCAGGGCTTCCTGCTATCCCTGAGTGTGGCTCTATCCCCTTCTCCCTGGGACAGTGGAGCATCAGGCAGAACAGGCAAATACCTGTGGAGTGCAGCTCCCACAGAACAGCCCATCTTCACCCCTGTGCTGGGCTGCTCGATACCTGCCTTCATCTCTCCTAAACAGTGCTTTAAATACAGGGTTGGGAAAGTTGAGAGCTGTGCTCAGCCTTTGGAATGGACAGGCTGAGCTCGTTATTCCCACTGTGTGCTGTACTGGCAGGGCTGTACCAGCAGTAACTGATTTCCCAGGAAGGAGAGCCCACCTCCTGAGTGGGTACTGTTGGTGCCAGTGAGCGAGAGGACTGCCCTGCTTGTTCATTTAATATCCTGCAGGGCTGCTGTGAAGGTGTGGGGCCCTGGGGAGCTCACCAGAAGGTAAGAACCATGCTTGTACCTCTATCCTAAGGGAGATTCCATCCGTGAACTGTGGGAGATGGCTGCCCTCTCCTCATGGCTGGCAGCAGAGCCTGCTGCTCATGCTCCCCAAGGGCAGCTCCCCACAGCTCACCCTCAGACTTCGTGGGTTGCAGTGAACACCCCAGGGCCAGCAGCAAGTCTGAGCTCCAGGAGCTCCCTGGTCCCTCCATCCTCTCGTCGCAGACCCCAAAGAAGAGCTGTGCTAGGGGTGGGAGCCTGTCTGCCCCCACTGTGTGGGCTCAGGGCTGGGGGAGCAGGGTTGCCAGCAGGCTCTTCACGCAGAGGACGCTGGTGGGCAGGGCTCGGGTGACGGTGCCCAGGTCGCGCTGGTGGGCAGGAGGAAGAGCTGCCTCTGCTCGCTGGCAGCTCTGCCGTGCTCAGGGCTTCGCTCTTATCCTGCGAGGGAGAGACACGGCTGCTCGGGATGGGAGCAGCGCTGCCAGCTGGCAGGAGCCGTGTCCCGCCTGTGTGATCCCGGCAGGAATTATGCCCGGAGTCCCTTTGGCACAAGCCCGCGGGGCCCGTTTCCGCCCCCTCCGTCAGAACTACATCTCCCAGCGCACCCCGCGCGTCGCAGCCAGACTCGCGAGATCTGCGCACCTATAAGAGCGCCTCCGTAGCTCCCCGTCCCCTGCGCCGGTCGCGGCTGCCGGAGGCTCCGCCATGGCTCGGCCGCCCTCGGCCCCACCGCGCTCCGCCGCCCCTCGCTGACCGCGCCGCCCGCGCCATGAGCTCTGCGCAGCCCGACGCTCCCGGTAAGGCCCCCCCGCGCTCCCCGCCGGCCCCAGTGGGCCGCGCTGGCGGTCGCTGAGCGCCGCGCTCTCTCCGCAGCGCTGGAGCCGGGCGGCGGGGCCCGCCGGGGCAGAATGTCGCTGCCCCTCGGCGTCCCGCGCCGCGCCTTCAGCTACGACGATGCCCTGGAGGACACGGCGCCCATGACGCCCCCCCCCGCCGACCTGTGCGCCGGCGTCCTGTGGAAACAGCCGGTCATCCCCGAGCGCAAGTACCAGGAGCTGTCGAAGGTACGGGCCGGGCCGTGCCCTGGCCCGGGCATGGCCCCCGGGTGTCCCCGCAGCCCTGCACCCCTCCGGGTATCCCCCTCCTGGCATCCTCTCCTGACACCACCCCCTCCTGGTCCCCCTCCTGCCCCCCGCAGCAGGACCCTCGGGAGGGGCTGGGGACAGAGCCCGGCATTCCTGCCCGGCATTCCCTGCTGTGGGAAGGGAAAAGCGCGTATTGAGCGTCTCCTCGGTGTTTGTGGATAAAACCGCTTTAACCGGTTGTAATCAAACCAGAGCACAAGTGTGGGTTTAGGTTGAATGTGAGGGTGGTGAGGCCCTGGCACAGGTTGCCCAGAGAAACTGTGGCTGCCCCATCCCTGGAAGTGTCCAAGGCCAGGTTGGACAGGGCTTGGAGCAACCTGGGAGAGTGGTAAGTGTCCCTGTCCACGCCAGGGGGTTGGAATTTGATGATCGTTAAGGTTCCTCCCAACCCAAAGCATTCTGTGATTTTGTGCTTTGAGTGCAGGACCAGCCCTTTTAAATTTAGAGGTTGTTTTCTAAGTTTGAAGTGAAGTTAAATGTTGCTGAGGGGACTTACATAACTCTGATCCCTTTGAGCTTAACCTTTACTTTACACCTCCTTTTGTTTTAAAAGTCTCCTGTGGAAGAAAACCCAAAGTTGTGGTTTTGCACAAAGAACAAGCTCTCCAGCCAGGGAGCTCCTGTTTTAGGAGGAGGAAGTCTGTGTTTCTTGTTTTCTAACGTTTATTTTCTGTTTCTTTGCTGGGGTCTTGTGATCATTGGTAGATCTGTGACCTCTTGATACACTGAGCAAGAAACAGATAAAAGGAATGAAGGGAAAACAAGATGTTCACACCAGGCTCTGCTCTGTGAACAGCTTGTGCTTGATCTGCCTGTGGAAGGTGCTCTTGCCCAGTTGACCTTGAAGTCCAGTTTGCCTTTGAGAGAAGTACAGATGTTCTGTTTTCTTTCCTGTTGACCTTTCTGTACTTGGCCTAACAGCTTGTTGGCTCTGAGCCTGGCAGGTTTTCAAATGTTGGATGCAAGTTGCTTGTTCATTGCTACGAATTCTAAGGATCAAGCTCTGAACGTTCCTGGGCTGCAGTGAGCATAGTGTAAGGATTTTTCCAATGGGATGAAAGCTAGAGCAGCTTGGCCTCGTGTCTCACTTTTGTGTTTAGAGATGTGTCCTGGCCAGGTGCTGAGATACTTTCCCCTCTCAAACTGTCCCCTGCTGCTTCCCACAGGTTGAGGAAGGGGATGCAAACACGAATGCCCCCGTCATAACTCCTTCATCGTCCACTGAAAGTGTGAACAAGGTGCCTGTGGTGAAGGCCAAGGCCACTCACGTCATCATGAACTCCCTCATTACAAGTAAGAACTCGCCTCTCACATGGTGGCTGATGGGGAGGGGGCAGTGAGTGTGCTTGATGCCTCAGGGTAACTTCTGGAGTGGCTGGGGAGCTCATGGGTTCAGACTGACTCTGCTCTTGAGCTGTGTGAGTTCTTTTAGGAGGATGCTTCTAGAAGGAAGCAAGGAACTAGGGAATAGGCTACACTTAGTGCTTCTGTGTTTCCAGGGGCTGGAGGTGGGTGATGTGGGAGGAGTGCAGGGTACATTATGTGCTGACAGGACACTGCAGTCCGTGTTGCTGGAGTGCAGAGGCTGCTGCTGTTCTGTTTGCTTATTAACTTGCTATTTCTGAATGACAGGCAGAGCTCTGACATTAACCCAAGCAGTGAGAGCTGACACCCTGTGCTAATGGAGCACTTGCTGGCATTTATGTTACTTAATAGCAGCAGCTGCCTTGCTGACAGTAACACTTTAAAAAAACAAACCTCATAAATCATGATGCTTTAAAATAAAATTGGGTCAGTTATGTTTGCAGAGAAGATGTGCCCTTTTGCAGCAAGGGGAATTATTCTTATGTTAATCTGTTCCTGCTGCCTCTTCTTTCAGCAGATGGGATCTGAGCTGCCATCTTTTCCTCCAAGCAGTGCTTCCAAACACTTCTAGATTTTCAGACAAGCATTTTGGAACCTTTGCATTTATTTCTGTCTTGGCTCAAAAATAACCAACACATCAGAATATAACATCCAGGAATATGGACTTTCTTCTGGAAAGCAGCTCCTATTCTAGTCAAATGATAAATGCTAAGCTGGTTAAAACCATGATGGTCTAAAAATGTTCTTGTGCAGTAAGAGATCAGGAGCCTTGACTGCACCTGCACTTTCCAGGAGACAGAGCTCCTCTGGATTTGTCATATCTACAGTGCAGTATCCCTGCAAATAAATTTACCAAGGGAAATGTTACCTGTTTTAAATAAGACATTGGGCTTTTCTAGTAACCTCTTTGTGCTCTGATTCCTTTTGACTTTGGAGTGAACATTTTATGCTCGAGGGTTGGAGAAAGTGCTTATGTTTTTCAGAAGTGAAGTTGATATCAGTTTATTGGATGCTGGCTTTGTATTTGGCTGAAATATCTTATTTTACTTAATCTGGGTAATCACTGTGAGTCTTTAACACCTGTTCTGCAAGCCTCCTTTGAATCTAGAGGGCATTTTAAAATAACCAGCTTTTTGATATCTCCTAGATTTAGGAAGTTGGAAGTAGGAATGATGCAGGGTCTTGGGTGAGATGGGATTAATTACAGGTGTTACCTATGTAATATATCTGGTGATTTGGGACAAATCACTGTACATCTGACTTAGCCCTGTGTCTCAGGGTAGTTTTCAAGTCAAAATAGCTCATTAGCTTCATCTTCTTGTCTGGGCTCACTACAATGTGTAGACACAAGTGATGAAAAAAGGGTTTGCGTTTGGTTGCTTAAGTTGCCTTTGCTAGAACTGCCTGTGGTGGCCTTTTTGTGTGAATTTGTGCTCTTTTTGTTCCAGAGCAGACTCAGGAGAGCATTCAGCGCTTTGAGCAGCAGGCAGGGCTGAGGGAGGCTGGCTACACACCCCACAAAGGCCTCACCACTGAGGAGACCAAGTACCACTGGGTGGCTGAGGCAGTCCACGTAAGGCTTGTTTTCCACTGGGTTTCTCCATGTAGGATATGTGCTACTTTAAGATCTCTCTGGTGACATAACTTTTGGAGCATGTTGCTTGGACTCTCCTTAAGCTGGTTCCTCTGAAGGCTTTCAGCTCATTGGGTACAAAAGGATACCCACTTGTACTTTAGAGTTAGCATTAGCCTTTGTAGTTTTGAAACAAACTTTTTTTTTTCTGAATTCTGTCACATTTCAACGTCATGAAGTTGTCACAGTTGTCTTTCCAAGTGGAGACATCCCTACACAGTCTTGTTTCTTGCTGTACCTTTGAATGGTGCCCTGCAGTTAAATTATTTAACTGTTTATCCCAAGAGAACTTGTAAACTGTGCATTTCTGATGTGGAAGTTACCAGATGGGATTGGTTTTGCTTCTTACTGAAAACAAAGACAAAGGTCTTGAATGAACATGTTACTATGGGCAACCAAGCTCATCAAAAATCTTGGAGTTGGAATTTAATAGTCAACTCTCCCAGTGTCCTCCCACGAGGTCAAAGTTTCAGTAACAGCATTGGTGAATTACATTAGTGTGGCTTGAATGGCCACAGGAAACATTACCAGGTGCCTGTGCATTTTGTGTTTGAACTGTAACTGCCCTTCAAGTGACTTCTTCAAAGTTCAGTTTGTACTGTTCAGCTTGCGACAACCTGGTTTGCATACACCCAGTTGCTGTTTATTTTGTGCCCAAGTTCATCTCTGTTCCAGAGCAGTGATTTCATCCTGGTGTACATGGATTGCTTCATACTTCTGACCTTGTATCTTGTGTGAGAACTGGTCTCACTCTCTTTAGAGAATTTGTGGGACTGAAAGCTTTGTTGCTCTGAAAAGTGCTGGAGACAAATGGGTGCTGTGGCAGTTAGAGCTGTTAGCAGGTAGCTGAGCTGAAGCAAGCTCTGTTGTATCCATAACCTCCCTATGAGTGCTGGTGTTCCTTCCTCTAGCCTGGAGGATGTGTCTTGAGCATAGTGAACTTCCAAAATGCTTATATTTGATGTGGAGAGAAGCTTAAGGGGTGCATGCAGGTATTGTAATACTGGGTGTAACTTTAGGTTATAAAGTGACACTTCATCACCTGTGATAGAAACAATTGTCTGGTTTTGGGTGTTGTTCCTTATGTCTTGTTTTTAAGCCCAGTTGCTTCTGTGTTTCTCTTCCTAACAGAAGCTAAAAATGCAGAGTGGAGAGACAACAAAAGATGACAAACACAATTCTTCTGCTCAGTCCACTCCAAGCAGCACCCCCCACTCCTCTCCCAAGCATAAAAACAGGTACTCTGAGCCTGGCAGGCCACTGCCTTCTTTGGTTTCCTACAGGTTGCTGAGGTGGGAGCTGCTAAATAACCTTATCCAGAGAGGGACTGTATGGGCTGAAATTCAGAGCCTGATGAGGATATGTGTTGGATAGATCCAAATGTTGGAAGACTGTGGAACTTGAACATGCATATCTTACCCTGGGTGTTAACAAACCTATTAAAGTTGTTTAAATTGCCCCTGTTAACTGCATGGGAAGTTCCTGGTACAGTGAGGTCACTTGAAGTATTTATTCTCATGTTTTATACTTCTCAATGATTTTTTTTTTCCTTAGGGGTTGGTTTAGTCAGGGATCCTCTTCTTCTATCACTGGCTCAGACTTTGCCATGGAAGCTGGTGGGGACAAATTGCCATCTGAAAGGTGGAGCTTTTTTGGACCCAAAGCCATCCAGAAATCCACCACTGATCCAGGTATGTCCTCAAAAATCTGCTACCTTGGAAGAACTAAAGGAGAACCATCACACAACAAACTTGCTAGCTTTTTCTAGAGTCTTATCCTGCTTGCCTTGTTACTTTCTGGGACCACCTTGGGAATGTTTGCTATTCATATAATTTCTATGCCTAAATATAAAGCAGTTGGGTAAAACCTGTGCCGAGGATCTGGAATTCGGAATAACTTGCACTGAGCTGCAGTGAAAGGGCAGGGTGTGAAGGTGACAGCATTTTACTTTTTCTCTGATGTGTGATTCAACCAGGACTGGAAGTGTCAGCCATTGATGTGGAATAGGCTTTAGATGACATGGAGCTGCTGGAATTTTCCAGCTCCCTGTGGTGTGGGGTGTCAGTGCTGCTGCTCACTCCTGGCAGCAGTAGGAAAAGGACTTGACTGGTTTTCCTGGCTCTTACTGTGATTTTTTTTTTTTCATCAGGAGGATTTACTATTCAGTCCTATAAGGGTGCCCAGAAGCCATCCCCAATGGAGCTGATGCGTGCTCAGGCTACCAGGATGCCAGAGGATCCAGTCACCTTCAAGCCACCCAAAATGGACATTCCAGGCACAGATGGGAGGAAACAATCTCCACGTTCCCACAATATCAAACCTCGGGATCTGAATGTGCTCACTCCCACTGGGTTCTAGAGGAAATCTTCTGGTGTTTTTAGCAGGATACAGGGTGTCTTAGGCTCTGCTTCCCTGTCCCATGTGCTGCACTAAAATAGGAAAGTCTCCCTTCCAGCTCTTCGTCTCAGAAAAGGAAACAGTTGTGACTGTTCTTCTAAAGCCAGTCTTGGAAAAAACTCCTGCACTAGTCCTAAACCAATGTAAACCATCCTGTCTGTTGCACTGCACTGTTTTGGGCTGTCAGGCTGCTCTGGATGTGCTTCCCAGTACACCACACCACAGTGAAGCCCTGAGCCATGTTTTTGGGACAGGAGTCCACATGGTGTGTGAGCACCTGGCTTGTCTGCCTGTAGTTTGGTTGTCTTGTCCTGCTCAGTGCTGAAGGACCCACAGGAGGATGGTGGTTCTGTCTGGCATATACAGAGCTCCAGTAGCAAATCATGGAAACTAGCAAGGACTGAAAACTGGACTGTTAACTGCCAGAAGGAAGTTGGGAAATGTGATGGGTCAGTTTAAGTGTGGCATTCCCTTACCATCCACTGTGACCAAGTAGTTCAACACCTATTTCTTCTTTGTTCTTGGTATGTTTTTTTTAAAGGAGAAGTGGACCAATGACCATTCTAAGATGCTCTTATTGGAAAGGCAGGGAGCAGTAGTGAGGAAGAATTCCGTCTCTTCCAACTCTGTGTTCCTATAAAAAGGTGGAAATGACCAAAGCTGGTGTGGCTTGAATCAAGTAATCCTCCTCTCTTCTTTCTGCAAAACAACACTGTCCTGCCTTTTAGACAGCAGACTTCCAGGTGTTCTGGCAATCTGGGTGCAGCTTAATTTGTTTTTGATTTTGGTTTTTTGTTTCTTCTAGAATCATGTAGAAGTGTATTAGACTGCAGGAGCACTTCTCAGAGTATTTTATCAGCATTAATGTCTTCTGCAGGGCTGAAGGAGGACTGAGGGTAGATTAAGGCTAAACATTCCTCCCTGTTATGGTACAGCTGGATGTAATTCTTGGTCTGGGCAGAGCCAGTTACTGGGAACAGCTAACACTTGCCTTCATGGAAAGTGGAAGGAGCTCCTGGTTACCATCTAATCCCTTAAGCATGATAGGCAGCATTGCTCTGTAATCCTCACCTGTCCTGTGGCAAATGGGTCACCTCAGGTCTCCTCTTGATCTCACGATTGTGTTGCAGAGTCCCTCAGCCAGCAGCAGCCTTGCATCTGGAACTGGAACCATCTCTGTTGCCAGAACATTACACAGAGGTTTCTTAACAGCTGGTAACTGTTGAGCTCTGGGGTTTCTGCCTTCTTAAACCAAACATTCCTCCCAGAGGGTGAGGCAGGGCTGGCTGCTGGCCCTTCTGAAGAAGCACATTTTGTGGCACTGCTTTCTCTCAAGCTTCAGCAGCACTGCCAGTGATGTGTTGTGTGAAAGTCCCCAACCCAGCAGTTCTCACTGTCACCACTCATTTGCACCTTGGCAATCAAACTCTCATTTGACATTAATTTATTTGTTGTCTGTATTCATGTCTCCTAATGTGTATGTTTGTTTTGTTTGTTACAGGAAAATAAAATCCTTGTGAATGGAAGTCCATGATGTGTGTTGGTGCTGGCAGAGCATCTGTGGGAGAAATGTGGGGTCAAGGTTCTGCCAAATAAGGCTCTGACAGCATCTCACTAGGGTAAATGTTTGCTCACAAACTCCCCTTTGACAGGGAGATCCGGTTTAAAGCCATGCTCAGTTCTGTCCTAGGGCAGGTGAAAGTGAACATGAAGTCTTTGTGTTTTCTTGGGCTATTCAGATTCTTCTGGTTCCTGAGACTGTCTCTTGTTGCCTGTGTGCTGTGTTTGCACCTATACTGTGGAGGTGTATTTCCCTAGAGATGCCCAGCTCCCAGTGTGTCCATCCCTGCATCGCCTTCCTCTGGAATGCTGGGGTTTAGGTGCTGTTGTAGCATTTGTAGCTGCCCTTCAAACCACTGCTGATGGAGCACATGGCTCTCCTGGGCTGGGGATGTCTGAGCTGAACACTGGTGTTCCCTGTGCTCCCGGGGTGTTGGCAGAGTGATGGAATAGATCCTGGAGCACTCAGGTACTGAGGTAGAGTCTGCTGCTGTGGTTGTGGTTACACAGGCCAATCTCAGTTTGGGAAGGCTGGGGTTAAAGCATGGTCTTGTGGTGTGATACTCTACTCCATCATTCTTAGGGATGTGACCATCATAAATATAAAATAGCATCCATAGCTATGGACTTCTTGCTGGAATGCAGTTTCTTTTCTAGTCTAGTGACAAAAGTCTAATCCAGTTAAAAGGACCTAATTGAAAAATACACCTGAATGAGCATATGTGCAGGAAGAGCAGCTTTCCAGAGCATGGAGCACTTGGGTTTGCACTGTTGGCAGTCTTCACTTTTCCCTGAATGGATTAGGGGGGCAGTGTCATGTGAATGAGTGGTTTGTTTTACACCTGGCAGTTGGCAAGAGGCTTCCTAAAGAACAAGAAGCAAACTTGTGAACCCTGAGTCAGACCCTTGTGAACAGTTCTGGGCTAACTCAAGCCAGGCTTCTGCATGAGACCACTGATATCAGGACTAGTGTGTTCCCAGCTGTGACTACTTCTTGATGCTCCTACTCTGGTCTCTGCATTAGGACCCTGCCAAGTGTAGTGGGCAGCTCTCACTCCCAACCTCTGTTGCTTCTGAACTGAGATCTATAGAAACACCTAATTGTTCTCTGACCTCACCTGTGGTTTTTGTTGATGGCTGTGGATTTGAATTCAATTGAATTCCATATTCATCCTGATCATAATGCCCATGCCTGCACTAGAGTGGTTCTGGAGGGAGCCGTTTTTTCAGCTCATGCTGCCATCCAGCCCACCCTCTTCCTAATCACTTTTGGTCAAGTTATACAGATTGATTTGCATTGGAGCAGAAATGTTCCTCTACTGAGAACTGACTACCTTGTCTTTGGGATCTCTGCACTATGAATGTCCTCACTGCCCCTCACACCTGTTGGGTTTTTTTAAAGATTATCATCTTTCCCCTAATAATTGACCAGATATTTGGGCATTTTGCTTGCTGTGCAAACTACTGTCAGAATTTATGGCTGCATTAGTCTAATGCTATCCCAAGGTATGACTGACAGAGGTATGCACTTCCTTTAAGCAGGGCTGGCACCAAGATGAAAGAGTCTCAGCAAATATAAAAATAATATATTTTTTTAAAGTGTACAATGTGCTGATAAAACTGTAGAACAATGCAAATTTGAACAGAAATTCTGAAACCATGTAAACCAACCATTTTCCTAAAGAACTGTATAAACCAACTCCCATGACATTGAGACTGCAGCATGAGATGGGGGTTTTTAAGGGTTTTTTTATCGGGAACTTGAAGTTCTTTGTCCCCCTTGCTGCAGTGGTTGTCTCCATCAGGCAGTAGTGACAATAGAGAATAACTCTTGCAGCAGGAACAATTTCTCCTGGATTTGTGGTGGAAAAGGCTGCCCTAGGACACTCTGCATTCGGCTGATGAAGTCCTCAATCTTCACCTGAACGTCCAGGCTGCTGATGCTGTCACTCTCCTGGAGCCTGGGCTTGGCTTTCTGAACCATCAAGTCCATCCGGTCACTGAGGGAGCTCCGCAGGTGCTCTGCAAGAGGAAATGCTGGTGGAGAGAGGCAGCACACAATAGAGCACAGCATGCCAGAGGCAGCGCTGTGCCTGAGGGAGAAGCAGTTGGGAATGGGGCTCATCCTCTTGTGGTTATCCCTGATGCTTCTGCACAAGACTGAGGGAAGAAGGAACTGGCCCCTCCTGGAGCTCAGTCTGCATGTGGAGAGAGCCCAAGAAATGGGGACGGGACAAGGCTTGTAGAATTCTTTTCTCCTGTGTGAGTGGCAGAATGGGCAGCTGCAAAGGAGTCTCCAAAGAGCTCAACAACAGTAACATTGTCTAGGGCTTCAGGGAGAGTAAGACTGCACATGTGATGGTGGATTCCTCTGCATTCTTTCATGAGAGCCTTAACCCTGGCTAAAGCAGCTGAAGTTGGGAAGAGACTTGGAAGAATTTTCTGGTAAAATTACTTTAGGGAGTTTTAGGGAGTGTTTTGTGACTGTGCCATTCTCCTGGGATCAGAAATGCTGCTCTTTCCATGGCTACTCTGGGTGGTGCTCCCTGCCCAGTTTACTAAGTGCTGAAAGTGTCCTGGTTTTACCAAAGAGAGTGTCCAAAGGAGGCTGTGAGGATGGTGAAGGGCTTATAGGGGAAGCCACACAAGGAGTGACTGAGGGCACTTGGCTTGTTCAGCCTGGAGAAGGGAAGATTGAAGGGAGACCTCATTGCAGTCTACAACTTCCTTGTGAGGGGAAGAGGAGGGGCAGGTACTGATCTGTGCTCTCTGAACAGTGACAGGACCTGTGGGAATGGCTGGAGCTGTGTCAGGAGGGTTAGGTTGGTTATTAGGAGAAGGTTCTCCTGAAGAGTGGTCAGGCACTGGAATGGGCTCTCCAGGGTAGTGGTCAGGGCCCCAGGGCTGACAGAGCTCAAGGAATGTTTGGACAATGCTCTCAGGGACATGGTGGGATTACTGGGGGGGTCCTGTGCAGGGACAGGAGTTGGACTCAATGATCCTTGTGGGTCCCTTCCAACTCAGGATATTGTACAGTCCCTTTGCTTTCTGCTTTTCCTCCCAAACCACCCTATTCTTCCACCCACCATGTAGCAACTTAGACAACAGTGGGTACAAAGCACCCCCTTGTGTGCTTTCTGGTGCTGGGAAGTGCTTCCTTCCTTTAGGAAGAAGGCTATTTTGTAGGGGTTAAACTTGGCAAAGTAAGTTGGGTGCTCTGATTGATGCAACATCACTTCTTTGACTGCTGGGAATAGTTACTAGCATGGATAGAGGCACATTGTCTTTCAAAGGCTCAGTGGCTGTGAGCTCAAGAGTGATGAGAAGGGAGGAGGAAGGGAATTTGGCAGTTCTACTGCAGCCTCTTGATGAGGCCAGAACAAGCTGCTTACCCTGTATTACACTTTGGTAACTCATCAGCAGCAAACTCAAGTACTGCAGCATTTCATCCCACCTTTGCCATGTTGCTGTTTCATCCTATGACAGGAGATGGTATTTGATTATTAGAAGTTTTCTCAGAAGAAAACAAGGCAAAGGAGAAGTTGGACTGGATACCTCAAAATGCAGCAGCACAGAGAAGTGGCTCAGGAAATACAGGATCTTCTCCAGAGACATAGATGAGGTTGAGGGCACATCAGAACTGTGCTGGAACAACAGCTCTAGCAGTCTGCAGCGCAGGAGCTGGCTCTCCATAGTGTTTAACAAAGCTTCCCTGGAAGACAAAAGGGATTTACTTTGGGAGAGACAGCACAGCTTGACCAGAGACAACTGCTCCAGCATGTTCCTGGTGTGCTGCTGGTGCTGACCCAGTGGGGTGACTGAAGGGGATGCCCAGCTGTGCCTTGGAAGGAAGACCACCAGATGTGGTGAGAGACCTTTGTTATGTGACTTGGCCATGGCTGTGTTTTCGTCCTCAGGTGTGACCTGTGGCAGCTGGAGGTCAGTACAGTCTGTGATGCAAACTGAGCTGCTTCACTTCACCCTGCCCAGCAGCCTGTGTGGCAGTGATCCATTCCTGCTGACTCGCAGGGAGCACAGCCAAGGAAGGGTGATGTGGGGTCAGGGCCAGCCAGATCTACATCTGTCCTGGGCAAAGTGACAGCTTGGTTAGACTCAGTTTGGCTTGATTAGACCTGGTGTATGCACAGAGTTCTGCTGAAGGGGTGTGAAGGGCTGCCTGCTGGGCATTGCAAGAGTGGGTTTGAAATGCCTGTGGATCCAGTGGTCTTGTGTTTACACCAGAACCAGTCAGGCCCTTGTGCTTTGGCTTCAGGTACTGCATTTCTTAGAGAAGCAAACAAAAGGATGTCAAGGCAAAGCTGTAGGAACTGCATCATATTTCTGACAAGCTACCTGGTTGCCCAGGAGAATCAGTGACATGTTTGCTGTTGAGCTGTGCTGATGCACAGTGCTGCTTTACATTTTTAAGGTTACACAATTTTAATACGTGAGAAAATCAACTGTTTTCAGCAACACACCACCAGGGTAGATGTGCTCAGCTAGTGATATTGTATCTCCATGGGAGATATAGCCATGCTCTTGCTGGCTGGTCTGTCTTTCTGTACCCTGTAGTACTTTGTGCATCCAGACTCAGATGTAAATTGGGAATAAGACCATTGCTCACACATGCAAATGCTGCCTTGCATGTGCTTGTCTCACCTTTGGCTCCTCAGGGGGATATTCAGGATAAACGGGAATATCTCATCTGCAATCTTATGGGAGCTGCAAGTGGGAGATCTGTCCACTTCCACTGCGATGGACAACATCCGCTGGAGCAGGAGCATCACCCTGTGTCAGAGAGACAGTCAGCACTTGGAGAAGCTGCTCCTTGGCTTGCCAAGTAAAGCACTGGGGATGGCCCCTAGTTCAGCCTCGTGCTGTGCAGTGAGGGTAACGGGAATGCAGCAGGCTAGATTTGGTGTCTCTTGGTGGCTTTTGAGTCTGATGCTCTTGCAAGCAGAGCTAATCCCCAGATTGATCTTTGGGAGGTCTTGGGCTGTACTGAGTGTTGGTGGAGCAGCACGGGGTAGCCTGAGCTGTAGCTCAAGAACTCCAGCCTTACACTACATGCAAGAGGATGATACTTACTGAGCCAGTCTCCTATCAGGTGACAGTCTTTTGCTCACCAAGTCTACGTCTAACCCAAAGGAGAACCAGCTTCTCCTTGACTTGGGCCCATAATAATACCAGTAGGGAGTTAGCACTTCTGGGGCTTACTTTTGGGCAAAGAAAGCTGCCGGAGCCTGTGTGCTGGCTAGACTTGGTGCAGATGAGCTGTGTTCAGCCCTGGCTTCTGCTGAAGAGGAGGGAGTTTCTTGTGGCTTCTCCCGGGGCTGGCAGAACCCGACTCCCGTAATAGCTGCGACCAACCATTTGACCACTTCCCTAGGACAGAAACAGGAACTTTAGTGGGGATGGGCCTGATTTTGCTGTGTTCTGACCTCTGGATCCACTTGGAGCTTGAGGAAAGACCCTGACAATGAAGAGTATGTCCCACTCACTTAGAGTAGCTCTGTAGAGCAGCTCAACAGAAAAGCTCTCTTTATTTGTACACTTGTCCACAGGACTGCAGCCTCCTCAATCCTGTCCTGAGCAATGCAAATCTGACCTCATTCCTGGGAAAAGCCGGCTAGGCTGCAGCTGCAAATGCCTTGCATCGTCTCTGGTGGTTTGCTTTTGTAAATCTCCTGTCCTTTATATTTGGCCCTACACTTCCCTCTGTCTCCCAAGTTTGCTTCTTGTCAAGTCTGAAAGTCTGACCTGGAGTCTCAACAAGTGTTCCCTGAGCCCCTGCCTCAGTTTGTGGTTAGAGAACAGGGAGGAGGAGGAGGAGGAGGTGTCCCTTACTTGACATTGTTGAAGCACATGTCACACGAAAGCACTTTCTTGGCAATTGACTTCTGCAGCAGGTGCAACCTCAGATTCTTCTGCAAGTCATCCTCCAGGGTCTGCACCACGTACTGCAGGAAGAGGAGCCGGCCAGGGGGCTTCTCCTGAGGGCACATGGAGAGCATATGAGCCTGAGGGAGCCACTGGGTGAGGAGTACCAGGGAATTTGGCTGTCTTAGGAATGGACTGATGTACACGACTGAGGAGCAGCTCCAGGATGGGCTGCCTGGCTCAGGCAATGCCCTTATGGGCATTGCAGGACCTGTTCTACCACTGCACTAGTGCTGTGACCCACAGAGTCTTTATCTGGTGCTGTGCCTTCTTCAATGGGACAACCTGCCTGCAGCTGTGCAGTGGGTCAGGGAGCACTGAGGATAGATATGAGATACCCGACTGGCACTTGCTGCCCTCAGCAGCTGCAATAAACCTGCACATTGGACTGGCCTGTTCTCTGCAGCAGAGCACAGCCACATGATGCCCTTGGGCAGTGCTTACCCTCAGGCGCTGTGTGCTGGATGATCCCTGCCCGATGTGACACACACGGTGCCAAGTACCTGGTCCTCCATGATGAATTTCAGCAGCGTCCAGTCCCATCCCACTGTGGCAGCGTTGGCTGGATGGAGCCTGCAAGGACAGCCCTGTCCATTTGTGCTGAACTGCCTGACCATCTGGCTGGAGGCATGGCAGCCCCTGGCCCTTCCCCAGCCTCACGTGCTCAGGGGCCTGACCTGCCTTCTCCTCTCTATCTTTGCTCTCAGCCTTTCTCCTCCCCTGACCCTATTAATTTTTTGAAAGCACCTGGCTGGGGCTGTACTCCATGGAGATGCCCAGAACTCCTGGGCCCGTGGCCTCACAAAACATTGTTTCTTTCTGTGGGAACCCCTGAGGGAAGTGACGGAGCTGCTCCAGGCACTGACAGCCCATGGCACTGCTGCAGCCCAGGGAAGGCACTTCTGCCATGTCACAGCAGTGAAGAATGAGATCTGCACTTCAGGGCAAGGCAAACATGCTCCTCTGTCCCTGAGAGCTCTCTGGTGTCATGGGCTGCCCCTGTCCCACCCTCAGAAAGCCTGGGGAGTGCTGGTGGTGGCAAGAGGATCATCCTGGGTTATATGGGAAATCACTGCTATGAGTGAGCCCCTGTATGCTGGGCAGACCCCTGGGAGCACCTAGTCAGCCCCAGGGCACTGGGACAAGGGGAACACCTACATTTGGATCTTCATCAGCAGCATGTAGGTGTCCTTCAAGACCTCCTCTTCATGGGCATTCAACAGGACCTGTCTGATCAGGTGGGAGATGATATCTTTGGGGGGACAGTGCTGGCAGGAGACGAATTCATTCAGGAGATGCAAGGTGCCCTCCAGGAAGTTCTCCTCCATGGTGGTGCGCACCATGCTCAGCTTCCCTCTGGGGATGAGCTCAGGTTTCTGCTGTGTAGAAGGCAAGGCAACAGGTGAAAGTGAGCTCCCCCAACACAGAGGAACCCAGCTGTGATGTGCAGCCCACCGTGAAGGGAACTGCAATAACCAGAGCCCCCAGCTGCCTGGCAAAGCTTCCCACAAAGGGCAAAGGGAGCAGGGCCTGCCCTTGCTACATCCTCCACCACAAGGGCTGCTCTGAGCAGCCTCTAGCTGGGCTTGGCAGCGGCTGCTCTAAGCCCTGTTTACCTGCTGTGTTTCCCTGTTGGGTGCTATGCCTTGGAAGAAGAGGTGCTGGACTCCACTCCTCCTGAAACTGTGCAGTTTGTCCAGCCAGGCCTTGTTGTCACCATCGCCCCTGGCTGGGGTTGCTTGCTGGGTTGGTTCGTGTGGTACGTCATTTGTTTCCAGCAAAGACCCTCGGGCCTTCCCTGGGGTTGTGGGAAGGGTTGGGGCAGGGCTCAACCTTGGGGGGAGGTCCCTTTCCTGGCAGAGGTGGGGAGGCTCTTCCTCTGGGCCATCAGCTTTCCAGCTGCTATTGCTGTCCAGGCTGGGGGGTGCTGAGTCCTGCTGCATGCTGGGCAGGGAACTCAGGTCACTGTTAAAGCTGGTAGCACTGCAGTCTTGCTCCCAGCTGCAGGAGCTGTGGCAGCTGGAGGCAGGAGAGAGGCAGCTCCTGTTCTCCATGCTTTCTGCTGTGTCCGTGGTGGCACTGGGCTTCACGGGAGTGCTGTGCCAGGATGGTGCAGGGCTTGGTTCTGCCACTGCCTCCATTTCTTCCTTCACGGTGGAGCAGAGCTGGGGATGGAACGTGTGTGCTGCTGGGGCAGCAGGTGCAGTCCTGGGGTCCTGGTCAGCGCTGCAGGTGCAGTGTAGAAGGATGCAGGTGTCCTCAGTCACGCTCAACTGCACCGGGTCTGTGCTTGTGTCCTCACAGGTCAGATCGATGATCTCCTGTGGGGACAGAGAGGCAGTGTCAGTGTCCTTCCTGCCAGGAGCCTCTGCTATGGTGGCACTGTAGCCCCAGTCCAAGAGGGAAAAGAGGCTCATTGGCACTAGCCCAGGGAGAGGAACCAGGGGCAAAGACCCCATCCGAGGGGATAGGGCAGCCTGTGGGGGCTGGTGGCTCTGAGCTCTGGGATCAGCTCACCCTGGCAGCACTACTGAGCCTGAGCCCAACCCTGACTGAGGCTCTTCTTCCCTGCTTTCCCCAGGGTTCCTTCTTGCAAACAGCCATGCCCTCTCCTCCAAATGCCTCTTGCCTTGGGCCAGAGTGGTCCTGGCTGCTTGCTTAGCTCCCTCCCATGATGGGGAAATGCAGGTCCTGCTGAGGTGCTGAGGGAGGGCAAGGCAAGCACAGTGAGCACTCCTGTAACCCTCTTCCCAGACACTGGCAGGAGCAGCACAGGATCCAAACCCTGGTACCCTTTCTGTGGCACAACCTCGCCCACTACGAAGACAGGAGCAGCAGGGAACAGAGCTGCCTCTTCCTCTTTGGCATCAATGTGGAGCTACAGCAGCCCTGAGACTTTGGGGACTCCCACTTAGGACTTGCTGGGTGATGCAGCACTCGGTGTTCCAAGGAGCAACAGGAGCCGGCAGGGGAAGGCAGCTGTGTCTGCACTGGCGGCAGGCAGGACACAGCACTTCACAAGATCTCGGTGTGCCCAGGAGGGGTCAGAGCCTGTTTGCTCTTGGGGAAAAAATTGCCCCTCAGCGTCTCAAAGCAGGGAACACGGTTAGCGGACAATTTAAGTCCATTTTTTCCCCCTGACTCAGACCTGCTGCCTTTCCCAAGGAGGGCTCCTGGACGCTGGAGGAGCTGGGGAGGGCGGGAGGCCGCGGGGCTCCAGCGGGTCACGGTAACCGTCGGCGGCTGCGGAGCTGCCTCAGGAACCGGGACAGCGGAGCGGGGAGCGGGACGGGTCGTTCCCTGAGGGGCTGAGCCTCGAGCCCTGAACCGCCACCGTACCGGGATATCGTCCCCGCACCCTCCGGCGGTAAAGGGAAGAGGGGCAGGACAGGGGAGAGGGGCAGGACAGGGGATGGGGACGGTACAGGCAAGAAGGCGGCCCTGGGGAGAGGGGCAGGACAGGTGAGAGGGGCGGCAGCCGCCCCACCGCATCCCTGAGCCAGATCCCGCCGGGGGCTGAAACCTACAGGGACAGACCCTCCTCGGGGTGCAGCGAGGGCATGTGACGCTCCATGGTAGGGACAGGCGTTTTCTGGGGTGGGGGGAACGTTGCCGAGGAGGCTGGGACCGCTAGGGGAGCGCGCTTGAGGGCCGGGGCTCCGCCGGCCACAGGTGGCCGCGGGGACCCGAGCCCGCCTGGGGAGAGGCTGGGAGGTCCCGGGCGTCCCCAGGAACACCCGGCCGGGGCTGCTCACCCACCCCTCCACTGCCCCCGAGCCTTCTTGTCTGCGCGCGGCTCCCGTCCCCGCCCGCGGTGGACGCGCCGCCATCTTTGTGCGGGGCAGCGGCGGCCCCGGACTCACGGAGGGGGCGGGCAGGGAGCGGCGGGGGCGGCACGGCCGGGCCGGCGGCGGCGAGCGGGCGCCCTCCGAGTCCGAGTCACTGAGGAGCACCACGGTGTCGTCCATCCCGGCGGCGAGCGGCGGCTCCGCCCCGCCCGTGGAAACGCGCCAGGCGCGGGGTGGTGGCGGAAGTGCCGTCGGGCGCGGTACCGGGGCGGGGCGCGGTGCCGGCCCTGCCATGGCGGTGTCCCCGTACGTGCAGGCCATGCAGGAGCTGTTCCGCGCCAACACGCGGAGCCGCGAGTTCCCCGCGCACGGCGCCAAGGTGCACTCGGTGGCCTGGAGCTGCTGCGGCCGCCGCCTCGCCTCCGGCTCCTTCGACAAGACCGCCAGCGTCTTCCTGCTCGAGAAGGACCGGCTGGTGAGATCCGCCGGCAACGGGCGGGCGGTGCCGGGCGGGTCGGTACCAGGAGCCTTTGGGCATCCTGGGCCCGGGTGCTTGGGCAGGTGTGTCGAGCCGGGGGGTGGGTCCCGGTGGTCAGTACCGGGTACTCGGTGTGCGCCGGAACAGGAGCATCGCCAGGACGCCCCGCCGGCCAGTGGCAGGGAGCCGGGAATGGAGCTGGAGCGAGAATGGAGCTGGTGCCTGGCGGGAAAGGCGCAGGGCCTCCTCCATCCCGGCCGGCCGTGGGCAGGAGCGTGGCCGGGGTGGCGGTGGCGCTCCGGGCTGGGTTCCCGCCCCATCCCGACGGGGATGCAGTGTGCTGGGATGTGGGGCAGGAGCGGGAGCAGAGCCAGGCGCATCCTCACGCTGACGGCTGTCCTCTCCCCCCAGGTGAAGGAGAACAACTACCGGGGCCACGGAGACAGCGTGGATCAGCTCTGCTGGCACCCCAGCAACCCTGACCTCTTCGTCACAGCGTCCGGGGACAAAACCATCCGCATCTGGGACGTCCGCACCACCAAGTGCATCGCCACTGTCAACACCAAAGGTGAGCCCCTGCCTTCCCAGGGGGCTTCCCAGGTGGGTCCTGGCAGGACCTCAGCTGTGTGGGACCCATCCACAGCGGCACAGAGCTTTGGACTCTTTGCTGGCTACTTTGTCTTTGGGTTGCGCTCATCATATAAGGGCTCATTTACTATGGAGTAGGGACTGGAGAAACTCCTGAAGTACAGTGCTGGCTGTTAAAATGTGTACTTGTTTCTGGAGTCTGTGGGCTGTGAGGCTGGAGACTGGGGAAGAAGCATGTTTATAGAGAGCCATGATGGAAGTAAAAGTTTGTGTGGATTCAGAAAAACAACTGTTGGAGTTCATGTGCTGCCTAACCCAGATACCACCTCTGCCCTTGGAGATATCAAATTTTGAGTTGTTGGGGTTGGAAATGGCATTGTAAGATGGCATAACTGCAACCTGCCTTGTTTTTATCCTCATTTAAAGGTATTTGTTGTTGGCTTCTGCTTTTTCTGGATCTCAAAGATCACTGGATCTAGAGGATCTTTGGGTTGACCTTCTGTGGTGATTGCTGTGGTCTCATCTTGGCTGAAATGGGATGTGATCATACTGTTTTGAAGCTGTACTTCTCATAAGTTTTATTTTCAGTAACTGTATTTGCTGGACAGCTGCCATGCAGGGTTTGTGTGTTACACTTCAGGCCTGGCAGTCTTTCCTATCTGGGAATGATTTGGAGTGGAAATGGGACCTGCTGCCTTTCTGTCCCTTCAGGTGAGAACATCAACATCTGCTGGAGCCCCGATGGACAGACCATTGCCGTGGGGAACAAGGATGATGTGGTCACCTTCATTGACGCCAAGACGCATCGCTCCAAAGCGGAGGAACAGTTCAAGTTTGAGGTGAACGAGATCTCCTGGAACAACGACAACAACATGTTCTTCCTCACCAACGGGAATGGCTGCATCAACATCCTCAGGTAGGTGCCCGTGGCTGCAGGTGGGCCGAGTGGCTGGGCTGGCTGCAGTCAGGCTGCAAGTGCCTTGGCTGCTTTTGGGGAACTGGAGTCCCACACCTTAGTGATCCCCAGCCCTCTGGTGGGAATGGACTTGCCTGGAGCTGAGGTTGCCCCAATTCTGGGCTGGGCTCCCCAAGAGGGGCCCTGATGCTTCACCTCATTCACTGGACACTTGGTGTTTCCTACCCTGGCTGGGTTTGCTCCCAGTCCTGGTGTGCCTTGTGCCTGCCCTGCTTCAGACAATCCCTGTGCTTCTCTCACTGCTCCCTGTCCTCTCCCTTCACCTCCACAGCTACCCAGAGCTGAAGCCCATCCAGTCCATCAACGCCCACCCTTCTAACTGCATCTGCATCAAGTTTGATCCCATGGGAAAGTATTTTGCCACGGGCAGTGCTGATGCCTTAGTCAGTCTTTGGGATGTGGATGAGCTGGTATGCGTGAGGTGCTTCTCCAGGTAGGTAGAGCTGTCCCAAAGCTGTTTGCCCCCTCTCTGGGGACCATGTGCGGTTGGCTCACTGTCTGCTCCCCTTGGTTGCTGCAGGCTTGACTGGCCTGTGCGGACGCTGAGCTTTAGCCACGATGGGAAGATGCTGGCATCGGCATCAGAAGATCACTTCATTGACATTGCCGAGGTGGAGACAGGTAAGGGTTTCTTCTTGGGGAACAGCAAGGAGGGATCAGGTGGAGAAGTGCTGGTGGAGCTGGGAGGGCACTGGGAGAATCTCTGTGCTAAGGAAGAGCTTTGCTGTGCATAGCAGAGCGCCATGAGGGGGAGCCTTTGCCTCGTTAGTCGGTGGCAGACATGCTTGTCATGTCTGAGCCTTGTCACTGGGTGATTAAAAGGCGCTGGAGCAGCAGTTGTGCCGGAGAGAAGAAGCAGGTGCTTGGCACTTGGGCAGCGAGCAGTGGAGGCTTTCCAGGCTGACATGGCCCCTTTTCCATGCAGGAGAGAAGCTCTGGGAGGTGCAGTGTGAGTCCCCTACCTTCACAGTGGCCTGGCACCCGAAGAGGCCACTGCTGGCCTTCGCCTGTGATGATAAAGATGGCAAATACGACAGCAGCCGGGAGGCTGGCACCGTCAAGCTCTTCGGGCTCCCCAACGACTCCTGATGAAGCTGCACCTGGGGAGGCAACACCTGCCTACTCTTGGGAGTGGGAGCTTAGTGTTGGCTCCCCTCCTTGGCAGCCTGGCAGGGCTGCGACCTCGGGCTCGGCTCGGTGCATCCTGGTCTTGGGAGCATTTGTAAATAGGCAGCTGTGTGATGGGGATGATGGGGGTGCTGGCAGGCCCCCCCTCTGCCGCCTCCTCTCTGGGGCATGGGGAGCTTGTTCCAAAGGCAAGTGGCCAAAGAAAATCAGTCGTTGGAGGTGGCTGCTGAGGAACCTTCCATGAGAGGAGCTCCCCTCTGACCAGTCTCCCCAGCAGTGATAAGCTATGTGACTGTCCCCTTGTCCCCAAAAGCCTGGTGGCGAGGGCAGCCCTCGGAGCACAGCCTGCCCCTTTTCTTCCCAGACATACCATGTCCCTTCCCTGTGCTGGGGCAGTGAGGGGATGGTGAAGGGATGCAAGCTGGGAGACGTTTCCCCAGCTGGGGCTGAGTTTTTTTAATACTTGTTTTTTTCTAATTTTGATAAATTCTCTTCCTTAACGAAGGTGTCTGTGGCTCCTTGCAGGGGGGAGAAGTGGGTTGTTGAGCTGCTCTCCCTTCCCCTGCCTCCTTCTCTTGGCCATGGCAAGGCCCTGGCTGAGGGGTCTGTCGAGGGACTGTCCCCCTTGTCCCCAGTGCCTGTCCCCGCTCTCCCTGTCCTGTGCTGTCACCACACCAGAGGGCGCTGTGCCCCCACACTGGCGACAGGTGACAGCGGGGACACTGCTCAGCGGATGTGGGGGGACACCCGCAGGGACCTGCCCGGCAGCACTGTATGTGCAGAGCACACTGCTGGTCCCACGCCACGGCCACCAGCCCCGGGCAGAGCCCTTCCCCGCATCCCTGCAGGGGTGACGGGCACTGCCTCCCCAGGGAGGGCTGTGGGGATTTCTCCCCCTCTGTGCCATCACAGGGCACAGTCTGCCTGCGATGGAGACCTTGCCTGCGAGATCTCTACCGTTTTCTACCTTCATATTTTAGTCTGACAGAAGCTTTTCCGGGTGACTGCTCTGCTGATGGCACCTGGGTAACGGTGGAGCTCTTTGGTGGTAAATGATGGCAAATAATGGCTGAGGCTGGCTGCAGGCTGAGGCCTCCAGGGCTGTGCCAAGACTGGTCACTGCCAGGACTTTTGCCTCGCTGCAGGGACAGGGGGTGCCCCATGCCCATAGCCTCAGGCCCCTCTATTAGGGGACAGAAGACTGTGACCCACCAGAAACAGCCCTTGTAGCCCAGGGTATCCCCTGTCATTCAGTGAAGGAAGTCCCAGAGTCAGGGGGAAGAGGCAGAAGCCCCCATGCCATGTCTGTGGGACATGGGTCCACCAGCACCCGTCCCTTTTGCCTTGTCCCCATCCCCAGAGAGGACACCTGCAGAGTGGGGAGCAGCAGGACTGAGCAGGACTCTGGGAGCCACATGTGGTCACTCCCTGTGGCCTGGCTTGGGTGCTGCCCAGGGTGGGCCCTGTGGCCTTACCATATGTGATGAGCTGCCAGGTGTCAGCCCTGGGGTTGGTGGGGCGAGGGAGCTGACATGGGGACCCAGGGAAGCAATGGATGAGAAGAGGCCGGAGCAATGTACAAATCCCTTTATTTTATTAGTTTGTCAAAGACTAGTTCGAGCAGGATGGTCACAGCATGTCTGTGGGGCCCCGAGCTGCCCACCACCTCCCTGGAGGGCCCTGGTGGGCAGCTGGGGGCCGTGGCTGAGGAAGCACGGGGAGGGGGGAGCACGGTGTGGCAAGGGAGGGGCTGGGATGAGGGTGTGCCCCTGCCTCTCCCCGTTGGGGTACAAGCAGCAGCTCCTGGGACATCCCAGGGCGCTTGCCCAGGGATCCCTTCCCAGGCCCGGGGACCCGTGTGTCCAGCGTCAGGTGGGGGGCAGCCAGGCACTCCCAGCCCTGGACTGGCCCGGCAGCCCTCGGCCCCGCGCTGGCTTTATTGCAGGGGGCAGAGTGGGGGTCCCGGCAGCGCGGCGGGGGGCTCTCGGCTCAGCGCCGCGGGTGGCCCCCGGGGACAGTGGGGGCTCGGGGGTGGGAGTCTGAGCAGCGGACACGAGGACGCATGGAGCGACGGAGCGCACCCTGGCACAGAGACACTAATGCGAGGACAGGGGTCAGCGGGGCCAAGACACAGACGAGCGAGCGGCGGGGACGGAGGGACGGGGCAGGGGGGGGCCCTGCCCCGCACGTGCCTTTGTACACGGTTGGCGGAGCGCGGCGCCCGCTCCTCCCGGTGCTGAAGTATTGCAGTCTAACTGATATGGCTTTAACTATGGGGCCAGAGATGCGGGGAGGGGGTCCCCTCCAACCCCCCGATGTATGGGCACACCGGGCAGCCCCGGGGGACCCCCGTGCCCGACGACCGGGGATGGGGGAGCTGCGGGCAGGGCGCCTGGCTTTGTGCTTTGGGCTTGGCCCAGGGCGGGACGGGGCAGGGGGATGGCAGTGTTGGGAACGAAGGCAGGCGAGCAGAGGCCTGCTGGGGTCCCCTGGGAGGGCAGAAGGGGCAGGGCAGGGGGCACAGGGAGCCACCCCGGGGAGGCCGGTAGGGCCTGGGTGCCCCCAGCCTGCCGCGAGGTTACATCAGTGCATTTGGTCCCGGTTCGCCCTGTCCGGCCAGGGCTGCTCCCCTTTGGCATGGTGGGGGGGCCCTGCCTGGACGGGACGGGGCGGGCTTTTGGTCTGGTCAGGGGACAGGGCAGGAGGGGATGGGAGGAGGTGTGGGGACCCCCTCTCCGGGGCCAAGGGAACTGATGGAGAGGTTGTAGGGGAGAGGGCGCCCATGCCCCAGCACCCTATGGCAGGGTTGACAGTGCTGTTACTTCTTGAACATATCCTGCAGCGGGCCGGGCAGGTACTTGAGGACGGTGTCCAGGATGCTCTCCTCCTCCTCCTCATCCTCATCCCCGCAGCCTGCCGGGATCGCCTTCTTGGGGCGCGTCAGGCTGCCCTCACATGGCTGCTCCAGGGCAGCTTTCTCCTCTGCTTCCTTCTCCTCCTTCTTCTTCAGCCCGTACTGAGAGGACACAGACCCTCAGCAGGGCAGGCACAGGGCACTGCCTGCACTGTGCCCGTGCCCATCACCACTGCCTTGGGCCACCCTCCTCCCGGCCATGCCAGCTCCCTGTCCCAGCCCCACCCTGGGTGCCAGGAGCAGGGGTGGGTGCAGGAGAAGCATGTGCCCACCTTGTCACGGATCTGCTGCCGGACTTTCTCCCGTTCGGCTTCCATGCGGGCGTGCTTGGCTTTCCGCTCCTCTTCCTGCTGGCGCAGAGCCTCCTGCCTCTCCTCCTCCTTCTTCTGCGCATCGGGGTCCTTCTCCTCCTCGCCCCCCAGCATCTTTCCCATGTCCTTGGTGGCCCCTGTGGCATCACAAGAGCATTGGCTGGTTCCCAAGGGTGCTGCAGCTCAGCGCTGGCTGCTGAAGCCCTGCAGAGGCAGGCAGGGCAAGGAGCCCCCCTGACAAGGACAACCTGGGACATCCCCAGGGCCACTTATGCCAAAGTGGGCTGCAGACGGGCTCTGGAGGCTGTGGGGATGGGGAGTGCCACGGGCTGGCTGCGCTGCCCTAGTTCAGCGTCAGCCGGAGGAGACGCCGGCAGCTCCTTCGGCACCCAGGGGACCTGCCAGGGAATCCCACTTAGCAGCAGGAGAGCCAGGATTCCCCAGCCAGCTGCTGACGGTGCTGGGAACAGGAACCCCAGAGGGCTTCAGCAGCAGCTCTCCACTGCCAGTAGCTTTCTGTGTGACTCTGTCCCCCTGCCATGTCCCTCCCACTGTGGTCCCAGGGTGTCAGGGCAGCACCACTCCCGGAGAGGGGACTCTAAGGGGGAACAGCACCCACTCACCGCCCAGGGCTTGCTTCATGACAAAGTCCATGGTGCCGGTGTGTGCGTGTGG
Source organism: Neopelma chrysocephalum (assembly GCF_003984885.1). Lineage (NCBI taxonomy): Eukaryota > Metazoa > Chordata > Aves > Passeriformes > Pipridae > Neopelma > Neopelma chrysocephalum. The sequence continues at coordinate 7,804,849 of NW_020897720.1, forward strand.
CTAGGCCAGTGCCCAGCGCTCATCCACTGCTGTCCGGGCTTGCTGACCTGGGCCACCTGTGTGGGCAGAGAGGGACAGCATTGGGGACACCATGCCCATGGTCCCTACTGCCCAGGCACAAGGAATGGGATGGTCCCTGGGGCTGCACTTTACACCCTCTGCGTCTCCAGCCCCAAGTGCCTTCCAGGATGAACAGAGGGAGTTTCTGGGGTCTGCAGGCAGAGGGTGTGCTGTGCCTGTTTCCCTCAGCCCCCTCCTCACATCCCTGCTGGCCTTGAGGACCTATGGAGGGACCAGGACAGGGATTCCAAAGGGATATTCCACCTCACCACTGCCCTTGGTGTGGCAGCAGGAGCCAGGGGTGCTGCCTGAGGGCTGGTGGAATGGGGACCCACCACACCACCATCCACCATATGCCCCTGCTTTGGGGGAGGGGATGATAGCCCCTGCCTGGGGATGCCAGCGTGGCGCAGCCAGACACGGGATGCTGCGTGTGCGCGCGTGTCTATCGCAATGTGAGTGCTCTGCAGAGGGTTGGTGGCAGGTTGTGGCGATGTTTGGGGGCTGCAGGGGTTGCAAGCAGCAGCCTGTCACTGTCTGTGTGATCCCTGCGGGTGCTGCAGATGGGTGACACCATGCAGGGGCACTGCGTGTGCAGGACGGAGCGGGTGCACGCCGTATCTGCGTGTGTGTGTGAGCTCTGTGCAGGCGTGCAGGTTATGTTTGCTCAAGAGGTGTGTTTGCGGGTGGCTGCAGGATGTGTTTGCATGGGGTGTGTGTGCACACGCGTGATAAGTTTGTGGGGCTGCAAGCTGCGCGTGCCCCCACGATGTGCGGGCTTGCAGCCTGTTTTCAAGCTTCGTGCGTGTGCGAGTGTCAGGGTTTGCGGGCTCTGCGGATGTGTGTGCACGCAGGTTTGCGGGCTGTGTCTGTGC